>NC_083344.1:62307844-62607844 GCF_019175385.1 Lycium barbarum | reverse complement strand
ACCGAGGTAATCCGAAAGGACGAACCTTTTTCTTGGGGTGTGGAGCAAGCAAAGGCTTTTGAAACTCTAAAACAAATGCTTAGCTCCGCACCGTTGTTGCAATTACCCGATTTTGACAAAATCTTTGAAATTGAATGTGATGCTAGTAAAGTAGGTAATGGTGGCGTTTTGATGCAAGACCAAAAACCCATTGCCTATTTTAGTGAAGAGCTTAAGGGTGCGACGTTGAATTACTCCAACTATGATCTTGAATTGTATGCTTCGATTAGAGGTTTGGGTAATTGGAAACACTACTTGTGTCCTAAAGAGTTTGTGATTAGGACCGACCATGAGTCCTTAAAGCACCTTAAGGCCTAAGGAAAGTTGAAGAAAAGGCATGCTAAATGGGTTGAATTCCTTGAAACCATCCCTTATGTAATCCAATACAAAAAGGGAAAGGAGAATGTAGTGGCGGATGCCCTATCGAGGAAACATGTTTTTATTAATACCTTGTCTTCAAAATTGATGGGTTTTGAAAGCTTGAAGACATTGTATCTCGAGGACCCCATCTTTGCCAAAATCTTTCTAGGTTATGAAGAATGGGAAAGATAGAGGTGGATTAGGGATAGGTCTTCTACTCCCTATTAGAGGTTTGATGCTTTCTTGCTAAAAAACAAACATTTTTGTATGCCCATGAGCTCTTGGAGGGAATTATTTATGAGGGAGGCATACAGTGGGGGATTGATGGGACATTTTGGAATTGATAAAACTTTGGGGATTCTTGAGGAGCAATTATATTGGCCTCATATACGGAGGTATGTAGCAAAGATTTGTGGCCAATGCATTGAGTGTCGTGGTGCCAAGTATAGACTTCTTCCCCATGGTTTGTATACCCCTCTACCCACCCCTCAACAACCTTGGGTTGATATTTCGATGGATTTTGTGTTGGGTTTCCCTAGAACTAAAAGGGGTAAAGATAACATCTTTGTTGTTATTGATCGATTTTCTAAAATGGCTCATTTCATTGCTTGTCATAAAGTTGATGATGATCCTCATGTTGCATCTTTGTTTGTTGAGCATGTGGTAAAGTTTCAAGGTATTCCCAAAACCATAGTGAGCGATAGGGATCCCAAATTCCTTAGCCACTTTTGGAAAGAATTGTGGGGACGACTTGGTACTAAATTGTTATTTTCTACCTCTTGTCACCCACAAACCGATGACCAAACTGAAGTTGTCAATAGGACCTTGGGTTCTATGCTTAGGGCCATGGTTAAAAGGTAACTAGAATGTTGGGAAGAACAATTGCCTTCAGTTGAATTTGCTTACAATAGAGTCATTCATATCACTATTGGCATCTCACCTTTTGATGTGGTTTATGGTTTTAACCCCCTAACCCCTTTAGATCTAACCCCTTTGTCTCATGATATTGTGTTGAGTTTAGATGGCAACAATTGAGCCAAGGCCATGAAGAAATTACATGAGAAGGTGAGGCTTCACCTAGAGAAAAAGAACCAAAAAACGGCCAAGAGAGCAAACAAGGGCCGCAAACGAGTTGTGCTTGATCCGGGTGATTGGGTTTGAGTACATTCCCAAAAAAGAGGTTTCCCAACAAAAGGAAGACCAAGTTGATGCCTAGAGGAGATGGTCCATTTGAAGTACTTGAATGACTCAATGATAATGCATACAAAATTGATCTTCCACCCGAATATCAAGTTTATAACACCTTCAATGTGTGTGATCTCCCTCCTATGGTTGTGCAAGATGATGATCCCTTAAATTTGAGGACAAATTCTCTTCAAGAAGGGGAGAATGATACAATCCAAGTGGCATCAAGGCCTTTTACAAGGAGCCAAGTGAGGGAACTTCAAGCTATGCAAGCATTGTTCATGAGGAGGGACATACTTGAATACATTCTAAAACCTTCCTGGGGATTTCAAGTATTCATGATAGCATGGGAGGATGGTTTGGAGAAGAGGGTTGAAGATGGCCATTTTTGCAATGTGGCTATAACTTGAAGATTTACAATTTCAAGTTCTTTTCCCAAAAGAAGACACCCAAACAAGGCCCTTACTTCATTAAGGGTAGAAGTGTAATAATGTAGTTGTCTTCTTTTGAGCTTTAGTATAAATAGTAGTTTCTTTCATTTAGAAAATTTAGACTATTTTGATTACTATTACTTGATATTTGGATATTGTAACTCTTGAGAGTTGAGTGATTGCATAGCCTTGTATTGGGTAAATTGTTGAGAGGATACGTTATTAGGGATTCTAATCCCTCTTGATCTTCCTAAGAATTTCGTTGCTTCTTGTTCTTAAATTTAGAGGTTTTAGTTTTCTATAACTTAGGTTGCTAAATTGAGTCTAATTTGTGTCAAATTATCTATCTCTTTTATTTCTTGCATTTTATTTTTGTTTTCGTTTCCATTCTTGCATCAACTTTGTCTTCCAAATTGATGGGTTTTGAGAGCTTGAAGACATTGTATCCCGAGGACCCCATCTTTGCACAAATCTTTCTACAATGTGAAGAATGGGAAAGGGAAAGGTGTCTTAGGGATAGATCTTCTACTCCCTATTCTAAGTTTGCTGGTTTCTTGTTCAAGAACAAGTGACTTTGTGTGCCCATAAGCTCTTGGAGGGAGTTGTTTGTGAGGGAGGCATACAATGGGGGATTGATGGGACACTTTGGGACTGACAAGACAATGGGGATTCTTAAGGAGCAATTCTATTAGCCTCACATTGTTACATCCTGTATTTTCGTACGTCGGAAAGCGTGTGAGTTAAGTGATATTAGTAACGGACACAAAGTTATTCCTCAAGCTTATATGTGGTTAAAGTGATGGTACACATGTATTGTAAGGATTTGAAGTTAAACCAATCGAAGAAAATAAATTTTGTTGAGTTTCAACATTTATTTGAGTGAAATACGGTCCAAGCTATATTACTCCGTATTTTTGGACTAGAAAATTTAGTCGTCCAATATGAGCAAATTTACCCGAGCCCGGAGAATTCGATCATACCTAAGGATGAAAATCAAAAGCTCGGTGTATACGAGGAATGAAGTCCCAAAATAATTTAGGACTTAATAAGGGTGACCACGGTGATTGAGAATAATATTTTGTGTGTACCAAAAGGGACTATGGACTAATGCTATGTCACACAATCATGGAAATGAGTATATGAAGTGTATTAAAAATAACTGGTACTAAAGTTAATTGAGATCAAGAAATTAATTTTGGTATTAAGTGGGATTAAATTAATAAGTACTATTAGTAAGTTGCCACATGACATTAGATAATTAAAATAGTGGCATTACGTGTGGAAATATGACTTGATTAGTCACAAAATTATGTAATGCATGATGACACATGGATAGTCTAGTTGCCTAGTAGATAAGGATGGTGGACTTGTAAACGTTATTTTAGCAATTCATTTTAGGACTTGGAGACTTTATTAAGTCATTTTATTACATAAGAAAAGGGAGCAGCAACTAGTTTTCCATGGAATACAACGTATTTTGAGGAAGAAAAATGGGCAGCAACGTTAGCTTGTTCCAAACAAAAACAGCAACGTTATGCAATTTAATTACAGATTTTGCTCGCCGCTTCGATCTCGTTGTTCCGTGTCGATGCGTTGTTGAATTCGGGCTTTCTTCGAAGTGAAGAAGTTGAAGAGAAAAGGTAAGAATTTATCCCTCCTTACTATGTTATGGAAGTTAAGGTTATGGTGGAATTTATATTGGAAATGAAAGTTGAATGAATTTGGTTGAAGTTGGGAATATAGGTGTTGGCCGTGTGGTATATGGAAATTAAAATGGAAATGAATTAATGTTGTTTAATATGTTAGTTGTGTTGTTGTGATCCTTGCAATGTAAATGAAAGTAAAATGGTTTAAGTTGGTATTGAAATGGGATGTAGAAGCTTACGTCATTTTAGTATGATTTCATGACATTATGGAAATGAAGTTGTTAAGGTGCAAATTAGGATAAGTATTGATGAATTTGGAAGATGAAAACATGTTATGAATATGTATGCCAAAGATTAGAAGCTTTGGATAAATTATGGCTTTGGCGGAAAGTTTGTATATTATGTATATCGCGTGAATAATTTGAAGATATGATATGAAATGCTTCTAAATTATGTTGTGGTAAGCTAGATTGATAATGAATGTGAAATCATTGAGATTAGTTTGAAAGTTAAGGTTAAGGTGAAGGTTATGACATTGTATTGAAAGGATGGCTAAATAAGTTATATTGCGTTTATAGTGGTTGTTGTTGATGTTGATGTTTGTTGTTGGGTTGCTGTTGATGGTTTTGAGCCGAGTTGAATTCTCGGGGGCGCTATATATATAGGAGAAATGCTGCCCAAATTTTTGTAGAAAAGTGTTGACTTGAGAATTAAGCCTAAAGCCTTATGGTTAATATTTGGTAAATGTGACCATTTGCAGATTTTGGACGAAACGGGAAGTGAACTTGGAAAGGCGTAAAGTGCATAAAAGGTATGTAAAGCTACCCCGATTCTTCTCTTGGCATGCCCTAAGTGTTTTAGGATCGGATTCGGGCCTCGACAGACTTTCTGCCCATCGGAATCCGCAATTAAAAATCTCGCTTTTTCTTTCAGTAAGATTGAGCTCTTTTAGTATGCTTTCTTGGAAATTATGCAAACTTCCCCTAAACTATTTGGAAAGCTATAGAATGTCCGTAGAACCTTCGTAGGTGGCCCCATAAGCTTAAAATACGTGATTGGAGCCCACCGCCTTGTTTGTTCCGAGGTGGGCCCACTACTTACGATTTTACCCTTAGGACGATTGGTAGCTTAATTTCAAACGATTTTCAAGAAAACGTTTTAACTACTTTCCTAACTACTTATGATACGTATTCTGAATACTGTATTGAGTCTCTGTAAAGGTACGATATTACGTATTACAACTAGCTTCCCACTATTCCCGCTTTGCTCCTTTATTATACTATTGCCTTATTTTCGAGCACTATAGAACGAAATGTTTTAACTATCCTTCAAACTACTAAAGGAAAATTATTTTAATGATTCCCTCGAGTCTTGTAAACCATTTTGGAATATGAAAACGATCCCAGAAGGATTATTTTCCGTAACTCGTTATGACATACATTTACTATGGTTCTGTCCGATTTCATTGATTTGATTTGTCCTTCGATATGCCTCATTGAGTCTTTGGAAATCTATGATATTTTTATTGCATTTAGTTTCTCACTACTCCATTCGTGGATACCTCAACGTTTCCCACACTGAGCCCGGGCCAGGATATGTTGTCAAGCGTAATCCTTTGCATTGTTCGCCGTGCCTCGATGTGAGGGGGCAGGTATATATGTACATGGGTTTGCGGAGTATGATGTGCCATGTACACACTCTGATATGATATGATATGATCTGATATGGCCATTTGACACACTATGCTATGTTACGGGGTTATCCCCTACTCTGTTCCTTATGTATGGTGGCACCAGCGTCGGGGGGTGGCCACGTTCTGTTTGCCGAGTCCCTTTGGCAGGGGCCAGCTATGATATGATATATGTTTCTGCACATACTTCTCATGTTTTGAAATATGCATCTGATACTTCAGACGTCACACTCACTTCTCTGTAAGTTCTGTTCCGGTTATGATCTGTTCCGTAATGGGACCAGGTACGACATACGCTTTTCGACAAATACTATTTATGCATTGTGAACAGTATTTTGTTAATCTGGATATTCTGTCCATTTTCTGTCTCTTCTGCTTTGACTATGACCTTGTTTACTACGTTCTGTGCTTTACATGCTCAGTACATGTTTCGTACTGACCCCCTTTCTTCGGGGGCTGCGTTTTCATGCCGCGCAGGTACAGGAGACAGATTTGCTGACCGCCTGCCTAGGACAACTATTCTGCTACATCGGGAGTGCTCTCTTATTCAGAGCCTGTATGTTAGTACAGTCTACCGCTATATATATATATATATATATATGTATGTTATTCAGGGGTATGACGGGGCCCTGTCCCGTCTTATGTTTTCGTTTTGTATTTGTAGAGGCCTGTAGTCATGTTTGTGGGTCGAGGGTCATATATGTGTCTGTTTGATTACGATCTGTGTCTTAATGCGGTCCGTCTGTTGTGGTGGCCAAAATGGCCCTTACGTTTATATTTGTACATATGATTGGCGATGTGCATTCCACCGCTTCTATTTGTTCCGATATGACATTTTGGTATGCGACCGCTTAAGACAAGATTTGTTTGAAATTATGTTTAAAATAACTATTATGAAATCTGAGTTAAGCTTTGATTTGACGATTTGGCTCGTATGTCCGTTTGGGGTGCCCAAGTAGGGCGCCAGTCGGGGATGGGTCGTGACACACATGCGGCGGGATGTGGCTCGAATTTGTGGCCAATGCCTTAAATGCCAAAAAGCTAAATCTAGGCTCCAACCCCATGGCTTGTACACTCCCCTCGCCATCCCTCAACAACTTTGGTTTGACATTTCCATGGAATTTGTGATTGGATTGCCTTGGACAAAAAGTGGAAGAGATAGCATCTTTGTCGTTGTTAATAGTTTTTCGAAAATGGCCCATTTCATTGCTTTCCATAAGGTTGATGGTGCTCCCCATATTGCTTCCTTGTTTGTTGAAAATATGGTTAATTGCATGGCATTCCCAAGACAATTGTGAGCGATAGTTTGGAAAGAATTGTGGGGTAGGCTTGGAACGAAGTTGTTTTCCACCTCTTTCCACCCACAAACCGATGGCCAAATCGAAGTTGTCAATAGGAATTTAGGTTATATTCTTCGAGCCGTGGTAAAAGGGAAGTTAGCCTCTTTGGAAGACCAATTGACTTTATTAGAATTTGCATATAATAGAGTTATTCATAGCACTGTTGGCATGTCACCCTTTAAGGTGTTGTATGGTTTTAACCCCCTAACCCCCTTGGATCTAACACCTTTATCTCAAGATATGGTATTGAGAGTATAGATGGTAACAAGAGAGCCGAATCTATGAAGAAGATCCATGAAAATACAAGGCTCCAACTTGAAAAGAAGAATCAAAAGGTGGCGAAGAGGGCAATCAAAGGGAGAAAAAGGGTGGTCCTTGAACCGGTAGATTGGGCGTGGGTGCACTTCCGAAAAGAAAGGTTACCAAACAAGAGGAAGACAAAGTTAATGCCGCATAGAGATGGTCCCTTTGAAGTCCTTGACAGGCTTAATGATAATGCCTACAAAATTGATCTCCCTCCGGAATATCAAGTTCACAACACCTTCAACATTTGTGACCTATCTCCCATGGTAATGGAAAGTGATGAGCCATCAAATTTGAGGACAAATTCTCTTCAAGATGGAGAGAATGATGCAAGCCCACTTTCCTCAAGGCCATTTACAAGGAGCCAAGCCCGAACTACAACACTTGCAAAGCCTATTCATGGAGCGGGAGGCTCTTGAGTATATTTTTGATGAGCACCTTGGATCCCAAGTCCATTTGTTGATGAAGATTGCTTAGGGAGAAGAAGAGGAAATGGAAGTCACCATATTGGCTAAAAGATGAAGAGTTGGCTATTCTTGCAAAGGAGATTTCAAGATTTTGAAGAAAGAAGAATAGTCAACCAAGGCCCTTGTCTCATTAAGGGTGTTTATGTCATTTTGCTATATTTTATTTCTAGCATAGTATAAATAGTTCTCTTCTTCTTGATGGAAGACTTAGATTATTTTGATGAGAGATATTGAAACTTGTAAACTCTAGAATTGAGTGTTTGAGAGCTTGTTGAAGCTTTTGGTTGTTTGAATTGTTGAGAAGGTGGTTAATTGGGAAATCAATCCCTTTTGGTCTCCTTAAGAGTTTGGTGTTTTTTTCTAATCTAATTCAAGGTCTTAACCATTTATGGTTATGGTTGTCTTTTAGTATTATTCAATTGTGTCAATCTATTCTATCCTTAATTTCTTGTCTATTTCTTGTTTTTGCTTTTTATTATTATATCACAAGTAGTGTTGCCAATGGGTCAAGAACCTCACAAGTGCATATAACTCTTTGTCATAGGTTGAGTAGTTCAATGACGCCCCCTTAGCTTCTCACTAAAATAAGCCAATGGTTTGCCTTCTTGCATCAAAACACCACCTATGCCAACTCCGGAAGTATCACACTCTACTTCAAACGTCTTTTCAAAATTTGGCAATTGCAACAAAGGTGCCGAACTCAACATAGACTTCAATTCTTGGAATGCCTTTTCCTGATCATCTCCCCACACCAAAGTGATATGAATCGATTTGGGATAAAACCAAATCAACTCAAAATACGAAAATTAAGGATAGAAAGAAAGGGGATGAGGAATAGAGGTAAATACTTGACTAGAATGGGGGGAATCCTATAGACAAATCTAGGTATATGAAACCTAAACCCTTCTAATTGGAATTCAACAATCCAAAAGAACCAAAGAAATATGAATTCTCGGATGAAATCCACAAACTAACAATCTTCATGAAATCATTGGAAATAAACGGTTCAAAGACCAACAATGGAATCCACCATTAAATCTACTAAACTAAGCTAAACCCAAGCTAAACAAACTATGATAATCCTATCATCACTCAAATATTCATCATTAAAATATAAGTAAATGAAATGAAAGACAAGCTATATATACAAGTTAAGTAAAGAAGACAAATAGGCAATTACAATGTTACCCTTAATGAAGTAAGGGCCTTGTTTGGCTAGTCTTCTTAATGTAGTCTTCAATTCACGAATTGGACTTCAACGGCCAAACACGCCCCTCCTTGTATCGATGGCCCTCTAATCAACCTTGCGTGCATGGACTTCTTGAAAGCATAACCTTCCTGCATAAATAGCCAACTCCCGATCTTGTCCAAGTTTGCATGTGTAGCCAATTTGCAGAAATGTCCCTGTTTGCATGTTTGGCTACTTTGCGAATTTGGTTCCCTTTCTAGTAGCTTCTTCTTCAATCAACTCCCAAGCCACCTTCCACATATCATAAGCCATTTTGTGTGGCTTGTAGGAGCATTCAAAGGCCTTCAATGCCATCCTTATCATCCATGCTGCTTGTAGAGCTTGAAGTTCCATAACTTGGCTTTGGATGTAAGTCCTGAGATGAAGTGTGCCAAGTAGGATCATATCACAAAAGGGACATCCTTTTTGATCAATTCAGTCATTGGGGAGGCTTCTATAGAAACTTGCCAACCCATGGAAACTCCTCACATTGGTTGTGTTTGTGGCAGTTGGCCAAGTTCTAATGGACTCCACCTTCTCTTCATCAACCTCAACAACATTAACACTCACAACAAAACCCGAGAATACCACTTTATCAACCCCAAAAGCACACTTCTTGACATTAGCAAAAAACTTTTCAATCAACAAGACATCAAAAACTTACTTCAAATGCCTCACATGTTCTTCCATAGATTTGCTATACACAAGAATGTCATCAAAGTAGACAACAACAAATTTATTGATAGAGGGTTTTAAAACATGGTTCATTTAGCACATGAAAGTGCTAGGTGCATTGGTTAGGCTGAATCGCATAACAAGCCACTCACACAGGCCAAACTTGATCTTGAAGGCCATTTTCCATTCATAACCCGGATTCATACGAATTTGGCGATAGCCACTCCTAAGATCAACTTTAAAAAACATACTTGAGCCACAAAGCTCATCCAAAATGTCATCAAGTCTAGGGATAGGATGTCGATATTTAACCGCGATTTTGTTGACGGCTCTACAATCAATGCACATCCTCCAAGTGTCATCTTTCTTTGGGATAAGAATTATCGGTACGGCATATGGACTAAGGCTCTCCTTAAATAGACCCTTCTTGAGTAGCTCCTCAACTTTTCTTTGCAATTCCTTTGTTTCCTCTGGATTTATCCTGTATGCCATCTTGTTCGGGGTTTGAAAACCCGATACAAAATCAATTTAGTGCTCAATACCTCTCAAGAGAGGTAAGCCATCGGGCATTTCTTCCGGGAACAATACTTCATATTCTTGCAAAAGAGAAGATATACTACTAGGCAAAGTGCTACTAGCTTAGTTAGTGTCACGACCCAACCCCGTAGGCCGTGACTAGTACCCGATCTAGGCACCCAAACACATCTATCCAACGCTATCTCAACTGTTATCAAACGCATTCAAGTATAAAGCAGAAGCCGTCAAGGCCATATTTCAAATTTAGATAATTTCCAGAAAAATTTTGGCAGAGTTTCCTTTGTTTTACATACTATCCAAAATAACCCTGCGCACAGAAAATACCAACAAAGGCCACACCGGCCAACAAAGCAATATATAAACGTATGCGGACCGGCCGCGGCGGCGAATGGGGTCGCCCCAAACACAACATATACACACATCCGTACAAAAAGACCCTAACCCACAAACATATCTACAGGCCTTTAACAGACATACAGAGTCATATGACGGGACAGGGCCCCTCCGTACCCAGAATTTCCATACATACAGAATATACAGAAGACAGAAGATATATACCAAAAGTACACGCTCCGGACCAAAGGAGCTCTTCAAAATAGCAGAATCTGAGCCCTAGACTGGCGGCGTATCTTCAGGTGCGTCTGTACCTGCGGGCATGTAGCGCAGCCCCCGAGGAACCGGGGGTCGGTATGAAAAATGTACCGAGTATGTAAAGCGGAAACATAACAAACATAATCATAGTCTGAATCAGAAGCACAGAAGTATAGCAAACGGAATCGTAATCCAACGAACAGACAGAGATATACCGGACAGAGTCGTAGTTCAGACAGACAGACGGAAGGATACCGGACAGAATCATAGTCCAGACGGACGGATAAAATCATAATCCATACGGACAGACAGAATCAGAATCCAATCAGACAGACAGAATCAGAATCCAATCAGACAGACACAATCATAATAGGGCACAAGAACGTGGTCGCCACTCCTGCCTTTGGCGCCACAACATATCACATTTCAGAAGATTTCATATCTTCGAACATCTCCGTCACATAACACATCATATCATAACCACGGTAACCCCGGGGACAGATCACACGCCGGGAAACCGGACACATCATACTTCGTAACATATACACGGTAATCGGGAACGACATATACCACAGTACCCCGGAACCGGACACATCATATTTCGGAATTCATACATGGGACCCGGCCCCCGACAAGGGACTCGGAGGCCTATCCGCACGATATAAACCGGCCCGGGATCCGGTGAAAGGAATCATAGTACATGCCCGAACTGATTAAGGAGAAACCATATACATACAGATCATTATACAGACCCAATAAAATTGAGGTAGGCCGTATGGCGAGTCAAATCAGAGTATTCGGATAGTGTTCATAATACGCGCCTATATCCTACTTGGGAAGGCACGACAGATTATCGCCGAAATCAGATTTCCAGATATCAGAACCATTTCGTAGGATTTATATAAAAATAGTCATATCATGATTAGAATAATAGTCCAGATGTTACTTTTGAAAAACGGGCAGGAATAAGGCAATTTAGGTCATACAAGAGGTATCGGGGCTCCGTGGGCCCACCTCGGACCAACTCGAGGCGACATACGTAAATTACTGGTAATAGACCTTATGAGGTCATCCATAATTATTTGGAAGTATTCCGACTCCGTTTAGGAAAGTTTCATACAGAAGTTCACTTTAAAGACATTTTATAAGGAAATGGTTTCAATCTTACTGAAGGAATTGGAGCGGATTTTAATCTCGAATTTCGAGGAACGGAGTCGTACTTAATTCTCGCGGCCGAGCCTATCATATTCAGAACATGCCTAAGAATAAAGGGGAAGGCTTTACATACCTCGATTGCGTCTTACGCTCGCTTGGCTTCGATTCCAATTTCGTCCAGAATCTACAAATGGTCAAGTTTACCAATTGTCAATTCAAGCCTTTAGGATTCCATACTTAATCACATAATTGCCTACCGAAATTTCGGCAGCATTTCCCCTATATATATAACATCCCCGAGACTTAGCTTGGCTTAATGTGTCAACACAGCAACCCAACAACAACATCAATAACAACAACAAGCATTACAAACACATAATATGGCATAACTAGCCATTTTTCCGGCCTAACATAACTTCTTTCATTCCGACCGTACACTTCCAAACCAATCTTATCATTTCCATATTCATCATTAGTCATGATCATTACAACGCAAATACGAAGCATTTCATATCCTTTCTACAATATATTCACAAGGTATACACGATATACAAACTTTTCACCAAAACCATAATTCATCTATAATTCCCAATCTTCAACATAATCGTTCATAATGCATTCTTAACTTCCAATTTCATTGATGAATATCATGATTTGCACCTTACCACTTTCATTTCCATATATACATAAACTACAATAAAGTTGCATATTTCCTACAACAACTTAACAACAAACTTTCCATAACAACAAGAACCATTTTTCTTCCATTCACTTCACAACAACACAATCATCATACTAAGGAAATTTAATTTATCCTCCACCATCAACACAACACCACACGGCTACACTCCATATTTTCATAGTTTCTACTCATTCCTACATTCCACAACATAAACAAAGCTTCATAACATGAAAAGAACATAAGATTCTTACCTTTTTCCCAACAAATTCTCCTTGCTACCAAAGATAGTTTCTTGCCAAAATAATTGTACCACTTTGTAGAGAACCTTGCACTTGGTAATAATCCCACAAGAAATTAATTTTTGAACCAAGGATTAAGCTCCAAGAATTTTTTCTTTCTTTTTCTCTTTCTCTTTCTCTTTGGCCGAACCTTGCCCCTTTGTTTTGCTCTCCACTCTTCTTTTCCTTTTTCTTGAAGTTTCTTGAATGAAAATGACACATAATCCCTCTATTTAATTATCTTATGGAAAATAAATAAGCCTTTGTGGCTTGGGCCATATATGGCCGGTTGGGCCTCATTTTTCTTATTTTCTTTTTAGTCCAAATGGCTAAATTCTTGTTTTGCAATTTCCGAAACTAATTCCCAAAATTCCAATTTTTCCCTTGGCCTCCTTTCGTAATTCTACACCAATGTATTCATGGCTGATACATTCATACGAAGTAAAGTCCAAATATAGCCTTATTCATTACAAGTCAAGTTATCTCAATTTTTTTTTTCGAATATGCAAAAATGCCGGATGTAACATCCTCCCCCCTTTAAAACATTCGTCCTCGAATGTTAAATTGACCTCATGGGGCGTCTTACTATTTCGGGAGGGTTATTTTTATAATCGTCCCTTGTTGACTTTCCGATATGGATTCTTTACCAAAATGATGGAGTAATTCTTCACATTACTGACTCATATGCTTTTATAACATACCTTCTCATATCCCACACAGTCACTGGGCCAAGAATTATATTCCAGTAACAGATGAATGCTTTTCGCTCCTTCACAGACATTGTGTCCCTTCTTCTTTTCCTTCAAAGCTTTTCAAACATCATAATCAATATCACTTCTTGTTACACTCCTCGGTCCCTTACCACATTATCATATCCCCATATCATACCAATCAGGTTCATAACTGGGATCGGACGCGTAGAAGCGTATCGGACCGATTCGAAATCGGAGGCAGACGTACTAAACTATGGCGGACGGATTCGTAATCAAAGTCAGATGTATGGGAGGGTATCAGACAGATCCGAGATCAGAGTCAGACGTACAGAGATGTATCAGACAGATTCGTTATCAGAATCAGACATACAGAGATGTATCGAACAGATCCGTAATCAGAGTCAGACATACAGAGTTATATCAGACAGATTCATATCCCGAGTCAATCGGACAGAGGTGTATCAGACAGAAACGTAATTGGATTTAGAAGTACAGAGGCGTAATAGACAGAGCCTTATCAGAATCAGAGGTGCAGAAGTACAACAAACAGAGTTTTGATTAGGACCAGACCACTTCTATTAAGACTCCAGTGATTTACGAAAATTTCCCCTTGTCAACATCTCATTATTCACCTCGACAATTATATCACCGATTATCTCACCGAAACCTGTTCACTCATTCATAAACTTGTTCGCCAAGTTGTCATACAAATCGTCTTACGTGTCGCTTATCGACTCTTTCAAAGATTCTGCTTAATCACATCTCTTATCCTTCATCTTTCCTACTATCCATGCTCATTTTTTTTTTCCAGATATCGTCGCACTAGACTATGTTGTAAGGTAATCGGGGGTTTTTCTATTCTTTGACAACATTCGTATCCTCACCTCCGCTTCGTTTCGTGTATTCGGTTTAGTAAAACCTTTCGTCTATCACAACATTAGTCGCCGGGGCTCGGCTCTTGATCCATATGGGCACCAGACGAAAATCATACACATACATATACATTTACTAATATCTTATTCGCGAACGTCTCCGACCATTATTCAAATTCGCTCAATTTCCCGAGCGGTATTGCGCTTCCTCTTTTCGCCCATTTAGTCCGCCTCGGTCTGCGCGGCTCCTGTAAGGGCACTAGCTATTCCACACATTCTCTTTTCCTTTAGGTTACCCCAAATTTCCATTTATATATATCATGCTTACACTTTGTGAAAAATCTTGTATTACTTCCCAGGGGGTCACCCATCCCAGAATTGCTCTGGTCTTAGCACGCTTAACCTTGAAACTTTCAAGCACTTGGGTGCGTTAATGCTAATATAATTGCGTCGACTGCCCCGCACGACCTTTGTCACATAATTTAGGGCAGATCGGGATCTTAGTAAATTTTCGACAAGTTCTCGTAGCGGGTCCCGCCTTCTTAGCACCCCCATCATCAGAAGCAGTCCTCTTCATTCTTGTCAATCTACAATTACCTGCAGGAAGAGGGTCAGAAACATTTTCCCCAAATACTGACACTGATGCTCTTTTGGAGCCCCGCTGTAGATACAGCAATTCGTAGGGAAGCAACATCCTAACCATACAGCTTTATCGCACGATCTAAGATTCAAAGAGGGGTAACATCCTAGATGCCCTGTAGCCTCCTGTTTATAGATGTGGTGCAGAACACACCGATAAACAAGACTCTACTAGACACGGCCTGTAGACATACCGAGGACTAACCGCTCTGATACCACTTCTGTCACGACCCAACCCCGTAGGCTGTGACTAGTACCCGATCTGGGCACCCAAACACATCTATCCAACGCTATCTCAACTGTTATCAAACGCATTCAAGTGTAAAGCAGAAGCCGTCAAGGCCATATTTCAAATTTAGATAATTTCCAGAAAAATTTTGGCAGAGTTTCCTTTGTTTTACATACTATCCAAAATAACCCTGCGCACAGAAAATACCAACAAAGGCCACACCGGCCAACAAAGCAATATATAAACATATGCGGACCGGCCGCCGCGGCGAATGGGGTCGCCCCAAAAACAACATATACACACATCCGTACAGAAAGACCCTAACCCACAAACATATCTACAGGCCTCTAACATACATACAGAGTCATATGATGGGACAGGGCCCCGCCGTACCCGGAATTGCCATACATACAGAATATACAGAAGACAGAAGATATATACCGAAAGTACACGCTCCGGACCAAAGGAGCTCTTCAAAATAGAAGAATCTGAGCCCTAGACTGGCGGCGTATCTTCAAGTGCGTCTGTACCTGCGGGCATGTAGCGCAGCCCCTGAAGAACCGGGGGTCAGTACGAAAAATGTACCGAGTATGTAAAGCGGAAACATAACAAACATAATCATAGTCTGAATCAGAAGCACAGAAGTATAGCAAACGGAATCGTAATCCAACGAACAGACAGAGATATACCAGACAGAGTCGTAGTTCAGACAGACAGACGGAAGGATACCGGACAGAATCATAGTCCAGACGGACGGATAAAATCATAATCCATATGGACAGACAGAATCAGAATCCAATCAGACAGACAGAATCATAATAGGGCACAAGAACGTGGTCGCCACTCCTGCCTTTGGCGCCACAACATATCACATTTCAGAAGATTTCATATCTTCGAACATCTCCGTCACATAACACATCATATCATAACCACGGTAACCCCGGGGACAGATCACACGCCGGGAAACCGGACACATCATACTTCGTAACATATACACGGTAACCGGGAACGACATATACCACAGTACCCCGGAACCGGACACATCATACTTCGGTATTCATACATGGGACCCGGCCCCCGACAAGGGACTCGGCGGCCCATCCGCACGATAAAAACCGGCCCGGGATCCGGTGAAAGGAATCATAGTACATGCCCGAACTGATTAAGGAGAAACCATATACATACAGATCATTATACAGACCCAATCAAATTGAGGTAGGCCATATGGCGAGTCAAATCAGAGTATTCGGATAGTGTTCATAATACGCGCCTATATCCTACTTGGGAAGGCACGACAGATTATCGCCGAAATCAGATTTCCAGATATCAGAACCATTTCGTAGGATTTATATAAAAATAGTCATATCATGATTAGAATAATAGTCCAGATGTTACTTTTGAAAAACGGACAGGAATAAGGCAATTTAGGTCATACAAGAGGTATCGGGGCTCCGTGGGCCCACCTCGGACCAACTCGAGGCGACATACGTAAATTACTGGTAATAGACCTTATGAGGTCATCCATAGTTATTTGGAAGTATTCCGACTCCGTTTAGGAAAGTTTCATACAGAAGTTCACTTTAAAGACATTTTACAAGGAAATGGTTTCAATCTTACTGAAGGAATTGGAGCGGATTTTAATCTCGAATTCCGAGGAACGGAGTCGTACTTAAGGCTCGCGGCCGAGCCTGTCATATTCAGAACATGCCTAAGAATAAAGGGGAAGGCTTTACATACCTCGATTGCGTCTTACGCTCGATTGGCTTCGATTCCAATTTCGTCCAGAATCTACAAATGGTCAAGTTTACCAATTATCAATTCAAGCCTTTAGGATTCCATACTTAATCACATAATTGCCTACCGAAATTTCCGCAGCATTTCCCCTATATATATAACATCCCCGAGACTTAGCTCATTTCCCTATATATTTCCCCTATTTGCATGTTTGGCCACTTTAGGTATTTAGTCCCCTTTCTAGTAGTTTCTTCTTCAATCAACTCCCAAGCCACCTTCCACACATCATAAGCCATCTTGTGTGGCTTGTAGGAGCCTCCAAAGGCCTTGAATGCCATCTTTATTATCCATGCCACTTGTAGAGCTTGAAGTTCCATAACTTGGCTTTGGATGTAAGTCTTGAGATGAAATGTGCCAAGTAGGATCATATCAAGGAACAATCTCTTAGCCTATGTTCTAATACCAAATGATAAGATCCAACCTAGGAAACTCTAGAAAACCTAAAGAATGAGAAAAATCAAATAAAGGGTGGATGAAGAATAGAAATAGGGGAAGGGTAGATGGATAAATACTAGACCCTTAAGATGGATTCTATGAACAAAGTTGGGTATATGAAACCCAACCCCTTTCAATTGGAATCAACATCCCAAAAAACCTAAGCAATTTTAATTTCAAGAATTGACTCAAATTGAATCCACAAATGAGCAATCCTAGGCAAATTCAATGGAAAGTAATTCAAGGCACAACTAAGAAATCACACTTAGTTAATTAAGCCAAACAATCTATATTAACTAAAAACTACTTAACAATCTAATACACTCAATTTCATCAATATTCAAGCTAAGGGAATGCAAATGAGACAAGTCTCCTATTTCTAGTCTAGGGCTTTACAACAAAGGCCCAAAAGTGGCTCTTTGCAAAATTACCCCCAACATGGGTCTTCAACCATCTAGATGACTAAAGAACTTGTAAATATGGCCTCCAATTGTACTCTTGACCTTGAATTGCATTATTGGTCGAGATTTGCATCAAACGCCCATAGTTGTGGAAAAATAGACCTCTTGCACTTTTAGCCACTTTGAGATGTCTTCTTCAAATCTTCCCAAGCCACCTTCCAAATGTTGTAGACTCTTGAGATCTTCTCTTCTAGCTCCTCAAGTGCTTCCTTCTTGATGAATAGATCTTGAAGGTCTTGAAGCTCCTTTGCTTGGCTCCTAGTGAAGGACATTGAGCTAGGTAGGGTAACATAACTAATTAACAACTAACCCTTTATTACAAGATTATACTCAAAACACTCTAACAATGATAACTCAAGTTAATTTACTACTCAAAATATTATCAAATCCACATTCGAACTTCTTCTTTCACTTTCTTATCTCAATCAAGTTGTTCAACAATCTAACATTCTCAATAACATGAAATAGATATGAAAACTAACCTTTTATCACATAAGGATAAGCTTTGGATCAATTTATTTACCTTGCGAGAAACCTCCACTTCAACACCAAAGGAATTCTTGGACTATACAAACCCTAGTGAGTCTCCCAACACTTGGATCTCTTGATTTTCACCTTTCAATCCTTGATTTTACTTAGGTTTGGTTGAATATGTTTAGTAAAAGGTTCTAGAACTTTCATGGACTTGGGAAATGTTGGAAATAAGCAAAAATGAATAAGGGTCGGGTGTATAACTAAAAAAGGTTTTTGGTGTCGACCCGGATTTACGGTCCACTTTTACGGACCGTAAAATTTATACGGTCTGTAAAATCCAACCAGTAACTTACCCCTTCTGGAATCAATTTACGATGGAAGTCAGCCAAATATACGGTCTGTGTATCTGACTGTAAAACCCGTCTTTTTTTTAAACATATTCTCGTCGATTTGTTCAACCATTAATCCTTCCAATACTTACTAATCAGGAACCTAACCCTTTATAACTATAAGATAAACTCGTTTAATCTCTTTTAACCTTCCTTGGTAACTCCCGTATTCAAGGCTACAACCACTAACACATGACGAATTTCAATATACAAAACCACGAGGTGTAACAGGGATGGTGTCAACCACTTCACCCACCCCATGCTTGTCATCATGACCAAGCTCCTCATCATCCCATAGTGGGTTACAAAACACTTTGTAGCCCCCAAGGGTAGCTATATTCTCAACATTATCATACACCCCATTAGGTACATCAATTCCACAAGTCATGTTAACATCAAATAAGACATTGTCTTTAAAGAGAGACGGATCAATGAACAATGAAGAGTCAAAGCATGCAATCTCATTGTCCGAAAGACAAATGTTACCTTTCAACGCATTTTCATTTACTTGACTATCCACAAGATCAGTTACATCAACATCATCACTAAATTGAGGGTCATTAAGCACATCACGAGGTTCCTCAATTAGTGGGCTATCATAGCAAACAAACCGATTATCATGAATATCCACACTACTTGGACTTAAATCGATCTTGCAAGAAGAATCAACTCGGTCATCGCTAGGATCAATTAATGGGTGAACTAACAAACCATATGAAAATCATAGGGATCAACACTAGGTGGACACAAATTGATCTTACAAGAAGAATCAAGATGGTCATTAATAGGATCAACTAGTGTCGAATCACCCGTATCAACTACATTGTCAACATTCAATGAATATCTAAGCTCAACACATGGTAAAGATTCATGAAGCTCACATAAGGCTAAGCTATCACTCACACTCATGTCAACATGCTCATTCACAAGATTTTGAGTGTTAATATTAGCTATTTACCTTGAGGTGCACACAAAGTATCTTCTTTACTGTAGTTCTCAACTTGGGAGCCCATTTGCTCCTTCAGGAAACTCTCAACTACCTCATGATCTTTCAAAGTTTAAGGTTCATCGGTCAGTTTTCTTCCAAGAATACCTACACCACTATTAGAACAACTAGAGAAGAAAGAAAATTTACAAGGGTTAGAATGGGGTTGTGAAAACTCCCTCACATCACTCCTCACAACCTCTCCTTTTTTCACTCTAGAGTTGTCACTTTTCACTCCCTTACTCCTCTTAATCTTTTCTCTCTCAATTTCATGGGAGTTGGGACAAGTGCCAAGTACTTCTTTGGAAGGGTTAGGAAAACCCTGCACTTCCATCTTCTCCTTCGCTTCACAAGGGTTGGATGGCTTTTCCTTCATTTGTCGCCCCTTGAGTAAGCGCTCCTTCAAGAGGTGTGCATACCCCAACATCACTTTTATACATTCATTTGCACTTGTGTCTTCTTTAGGGAGTACGAGTAGAAAGAGATATGACCCTACTAGGCACACTTCACTTGAAGGCTTACATTGAAGACCACGACATGAGACTCCAATCCATTCAAGCTAGGAGGATGACCAAAGGAGCATTGGAGACCCATGAAGAGGCATACAAGCCCCATAAGAAGGCCTATGAAGTATGGAAAGTGGCTTGGAGAGGAATGGAAGAAGAAACTACAAGAAAGAAGGCCAACACTCAAAGTTGCTAGAGTAGCAAAGGGATAAAAATGCAAATGTGGCTAGACGTGCAAATGTAGGGCCATAGATGCAAATGGCCACAATTGCAAGTTTGAGAATTGGATGATGGCTATATGTGCAAGAGGAGCCTTTTCGGATTTCAAGCTAGCATCCAACTAGCCAAACAAGGCCCTTGCCTCATTAATGTCATTCTTGTAATAACTAGCCTAGCTCTTAAGTGTCTTAGTATAAATACTAGACTTAGTTATTTTCATCCTTAGATTATGTTGAATGAAGAAAACTCTTATGAGAGATTGTAGTTTATAGTCTTAGATTAATATTAGATTGTTTGGTTGGTTAACCAAGTGTTGCTTCCTAGTTGTGACGTGAATCACTTATTTCCATCGAATTCAATGTTGCTCATTTGTCGATTCATTTGTTGATTCGAATTGCTTCGGTTCTAGGGTTTGTAAATTCGATTGGAGGAGTTAGGGTTTGATATAACCTTTCTTGTCCATAGATTTCTTGCTCTTGGGTCAAGTATCTATCCATCTACCCTCTTCCATTTCTATTCTTCATCCACCCGTTATTTTGATTTTCTTGTTCTTTGTTTTTTTAGATTTTCCTAGGTAGAATCGTACCAGAAAGAGAAACCTGCCATCCATGTCCACCACATACTTGTGCCATTTTTGCTCATATGGAACCTTGTGTTCTTGGAACAAAGGATTTCCCAAACACAAGTGACAATTGTCTAGTGGGAGCACATCACACCAAACCTCCTCTTAGTATTTGCCATGGGTAAAGTGTTACACCTCGGAAATTTTCCGCGAGCCTACAATAAATAGACCAATGAAGGGTATGAGTGTGTGATGTTTTACAAAGTAGGGAATGACTAATTATGAATTTTTGGAAATAAGAAAGTTGCGGAATTTAATTTCAGCCCAGTGGTCGAAAAGTGATTTACGGCCCGTAAAGTGATTTACGGACCGTAAAGTGCCATCGTCCTTCAACATTTCAAAAATTTTGACTTTCTGTTAAATGTTGAAATGGTAAAATACGACCCAGAATACGGACCGTAAATCGAAATACGGCCCGTAAACTGAGTCGTAAACTACCATGATCTCCAGCCAACCTTTCTGTTTTTGGTCTGCTTAAATACGACCACGTTATATGGCCCGTAAACTGTGGCTTACGACCACTATACACCCCGACTGCTGTTCATTAAAAATCAGATTTTGAGTATTAAAAAGGGATCCTAACCTCATTTTATTTCATTTCTCATCTCCACAACTCAAGAACATTCTAGAAAATTCTCTAAACACTTCATCCATAAGAATTCAAGAGAATCAAAGGAAAACCAAAATAAACAACATCAAATCCATGAAACAAAGTGTATGAAATGCAAGTAAAAGTCATCTACCTCAAGAAAACCCAAGAAAGGTGAAGTAGGGATTTTGTGCAAAGAAGGCATTACTACTCAAGACTTATTCAACCATCATCTAAGGTAAGTTTCATGACTTTATCACGTTGTTTAAGGTATTGGAAAGCTAAGATGCTTGAATTGTAGAAAGACATGGAAAATGGGTCTTGAAGGAGTGAATAGTGTCACAATTGAATGATAGTTAAATGGAATCATGAATGTTGATATACTATGACCATGAATACGTTGTAAATGATGTTTAGACCATGAAGTGAGTATTATATATGAGAAAATGAGATAACGAGCTATAACCATAAATGTGGATAAATTGGAGGAAAACGGTGGAATGTGGCAAATGTAGATAAATGACGATTGTTGATACGATATTGTGAGTATTGTTGTGAATGTTTGGTAGTTGAAATGAAACATGGGAAAAGTAGTAGAAACAAAGGAAATGCGTTCTTCTCATCGATCGACTAACGACTGTATGAATTCTCTCGTGAAGGTAGCGACGTGACATTAAAGGAGAGCAAGTGAACGATAGCCTAGCTAAATGACAAGGTATGTGAGGCTAGTCCTTTCCTTCTAATGGCATGAATCCTATAGCATAAATTCCTTTCCTCTTCATAAGTTCATGTATTCCGAAGAAAGCTAAAAAGCCTATTTCTATAAATGTCTATATAAGATAAGAGATATAATACGATGATGCCATAATGATACAGATGTTATTGATTACTTACACTCACCTTATGTGCTAATTCCTTCAAGGTGAGGCAGAATGTCAATAATTGCTCCATAATGAAATCGGGGGATCACGACCTTACGTCACCCCGATAAAGTATAGTTGATCTTGAGCTCTACGCAAGTACTATAATAATATGAGCATGTCATGATAATATTACACCGCGCCTAGTTGGCCGGCAGTCACCGCTAAGGCGGGCAGCTATACGGATACACCATGACCATTTGGCATGGGCAGACACCACTAGTGGGCGGCATGAGATGGTACCCTGGACGCGGGAGGCCTGGACGCGGGCTATTGTTTTTTATTATCACACCGTTCCAATATGGACGGGCAGCTTACATATTATGCATATATGATATGATGATGAGTATGAGTAAGACATCATGCATTACTTCTCTTATGATTGTCATTTAGATCCAGATGTTTCATATTATTATTGTCTTCCTTCATTGTTTATGCCTCTCATACTCAGTACAATATTCGTACTGACGTCCGTTTTCTTTGGACGTTGTGTTCATGCCCACAGGTAGACAGGGAGGTGAGCTTGATCCAGATCCATAGTAGTTGTCAGCTGATTGGGAGTACCCATCATTCGGAGGTGCTTGTGATTCTCCTTTTGGTATATATGCATATTTTGGGCACGACGGAGTCTTGTTCCATCTATATATATATATACAGTCTGTCAGTAGAGGCTCGTAGATACGTTGTGTGGGTTAAATGGTCTCACAAGATGTTATTATATGTATATATTATTTTGATGCCCGAGAGGCAAATATATAGAAAGCATTTATATTCTATCTAAAATATGTTTTTCCTATAATTCGTGTATGAAGTTGATAAAAGGGCCTTAAGTGAGTAAGATGAGTGGTAGAGTGAGTGGTGCTCGGTGGCTAGCCCCGGGTACCCGTCGCGGCCCCTAGCTGGGTCGTGACAAAAGTGGTATCAGAGCGGTTCAGTCCTAGGAAGTGTCTACGAGCCGTGTCTAGTAGAGTCTTGTTTATGGTGTGTTGCGCGCCACATCAATAAACAAGTGGCTACAGGGCATTTAGGAAAATGACCATATTTCTTCTATGAGATCGTGCGATAGAGCCACGTATAAGATTCCATTCTTCTAAAAGTGTGTTATGATTTCAGAATGCCGCCAAAGGGAAAAGCTACAGCTGCCCAGAAGGGCAAAGCTATGACAAAAAGACGGGTAGAAAGAGAGCCTCTGATGAATGTAGAAGAGGGCGAATCACAAAATAAGGCCCCGCCCAATGTAGAAGAGCAAGAAGGAGCCTCGACTCCGATTCCTCCAGCGGGTGCTTCGGGTCAACAAGTGGCTGAGGCCATACATTTATTAACCTAATTGGTTGCCGCCCAGGTACAACGACAGAATGCGGGCCCGAGTGATCGTTCAGCAAGCACGAGAGCTCGTGATTTTATGACCTTAAATCCTCCGGAGTTCTTTGGGCCGAAACCGGATGAAGATCCACAAAACTTCATTGATGAAATGCTGAGGACCTTAAAGATTATTCATGCCTCCGAGACCGAATCCGTGGAGTTGGCTTCTTATAGACTCCGCGATGTGGCGGTATTATGGTACAACAATTGGGTAGCATCAAGGGGAGAGACCGCGCCTCCTCCGGTTTGGCAAGAATTTGTGGATGCTTTTATTCATCATTATTTGCCACCCGAGGTCCGCCGAGCTAGAGCGGACAGGTTATTGAATCTAAAGAAAGGAAGCATGAGTGCTCGGGAATATAGCTGGCAATTTAATTCTTTGGCCAGGTATGCCCCAACTATGGTGGCCGACATGGGGGATCGAGTGCACAGGTTTGTGAGTGGTCTGGGACCACATTTATTCAAAGATTGCTTGACAGCCTCATTGCAGGACGGGATGGACATTTCCCGTTTACAAGCCCATGCTCAGAATTTAGAGGGACGATAGCCACCGCAAAGAAGTGATCGTGATACTGACAGGAGACAAGGCAAGAGGGCTAGATCTATGGGAGCTAGCAGTGAGTATAGAGGAGGACCGAGACAGACGTATTCTAGGCATTCAGGCCAGTGAGCGACTAGTGCGCCTTCCAGATTTCCAGATAGGAGGTTTGACCATTATTTCTGGTCAGGACAGGGCCAGAGTTCGAGGGCCTCGGGTTTTCAATCCAGAGGGGATTTTAGTCAGAGGGGACCCCCAGTACCGCGGTGCAGCCAGTGCGGTAAACTACATTTCGGACAGTGTCGTCGATGTTCGGACGCCTGCTATGCCTGCGGTCAAGTTGGCCATATGATGAGAGATTATCCCTCGATAAGAGATAGAGCCAGGACTCAGCCCACAGGTTCAGCAGCGGGTTCTTCTTCGGTACGCCCGACAGCACAGATTCCTCAGACTTCAACAGGTATAGGTAGAGGCAGAGGGGGAGCATCTACTTCAGGTACCGTTCTGCCCCGCGTATATGCTTTAGCCGGGCGACAGGATCTTGAGTCTTCCCCAGATGTCGTCACAGGTACATTAACTATATTTTCCCGTGCTATATATGCTTTGATCGATCCGGATTCTACCTTATCTTATGTTACTCCGTATGTTGCTGACTGTATCGGGGTGAAACCCGAGCCAATTAGACCTTTTGAGGTATTCACTCCGGTTGGTGATCCGGTAATAGCGAGAAAAGTGTACAAAAATTATGTAGTTGACATATGTGATCGCCGAACAAAAGCTAATTTGATTCAGCTGGAAATGCTTGATTTTAATGTAATTATGGGTATGGATTGGTTGGCCTCGTGCTATGCTAATGTCGATTGCCGGACGAAGATGGTTCGATTTCAATTTCCGGGAGAGCCCGTGCTTGAATGGAAGGGTAATACGGCATCCCCAAAGGGTAGGTTTATTTCCTACCTTAAGGCAAGGAAGATGATAGCCAAGGGATACATTTACCATCTAGTTGGAGTTCATGATACCGAGGCAGAGCCACCAACTTTTCAATCAGTTCCGGTGGTGAATGAATTCCCAAATGTGTTTCCAGACGAACTTCCAGGTCTTCCTCCAGAAAGAGAGATTGATTTTTCCATCGATGTGTTGTCGGACACCCAGCCTATTTCTGTTCCTCCTTATCGAATGGCTCTGGCGGAATTGAAAGAGCTAAAGGCGCAGTTGAAAGACTTACTCGAGAAGGGTTTCATTAGGCCTAGTTCATCACCGTGGGGAGCACCAGTATTGTTTCGTAAGGAAGAAAGACGGTTCTCTACGAATGTGTATCGATTACAGGCAGTTGAACAAGGTGACGGTGAAAAACAAATATCCTCTTCCAAGGATTGATGACTTATTCGATCAATTTCATGGTGCCAAATAGTTTTCTAAAATAGATTTGCGATCGGGTTATCATCAGGTTAGAGTTAGAGAAGCGGACATTCCCAAAGCAGCCTCCAGAACGACATATGGCCACTATGAATTTCGAGTGATGTCATTCGGGTTGACTAATGCTCCGGCTGTATTTATGAAGTTGATGAACAACATATTCAGGCCTCTCTTGGATCTATTTGTGATTGTATTTATTGATGATATTCTGGTATATTCTCGAATGGAATCCGAACATGCAGATCATTTTAGGATCGTTCATGGTATTCTTCGAGCCCGGGAGCTATATGCAAAATTTTTGAAATGCGAGTTTTGGCTGAATTCTGTGACATTTCTGGGCCATATTATTTCCAATGACGGTATTCGAGTCGACACACAGAAAATTGAAGCAGTAAAGACTTGGCCAAGGCCTACTACGCCTACAGAAGTTCGTAGTTTTCTGGGTTTAGCAGGCTACTATAGAAGGTTTGTACAGGGCTTTTCATCCATTGCAGCCCCATTGACGAAGTTAACCCAGAAGTTGGCTAAATTCCAATGGAATGACGCTTGTGAACGTAGTTTCCAAGAGTTGAAAAATTGGTTGACCTCAGCTCCAGTTTTAACACTTCCAGAAGGGTCGGATGGCTATGTCGTGTATTGTGATGCCTCCGGTGTGGGACTAGGATGTGTATTGCATATGCTTCGAGACATTTGCAGAAACATGAACAGAATTATCCAACTCATGATCTCGAATTGGCCACGGTTATTCATGCGTTGAAGATATGGAGACATTATTTGTATGGTGTGCACGTTGATATCTATACGAATCACAAAAGCCTCCAACATATTTTTAAGAAAAAGGAGTTGAACCTGCGGCAGGGGCGATGGTTAGAATTGTTGAAAGACTATGACGTGAATATTTTGTACCATCCCAGAAAAGCAAACGTAGTAGCCGACGTGCTCAGCCGCCGATCAATGGGCAATCTATGTGAAATCCCTCCGGAAAAGAAAGAGATGGTTCATGAGCTCCACCAACTAGCTAATCTTGAAGTACGTGTAATGGATTCGGGTGATGCAGGAATTAGCATCAATGATCCCACAGTTTCATCCTTGAATATAGAAGTGAAAGAACGGCAATATGAAGATCCACAAATGTGTCATTACAGTAATGTCTCTCGTGAAAAAGAGAAGTCTCCATTCGAAGCCTCCATAGATGGAGTCCTTAGATATCGAAGTAGGCTATATGTGCCGAATATAGCAGAATTACGCCAACGGATTTTAGAGGAAGCACACTATTCTCGGTACTCTATTCATCCAGGTGCAATCAAGATGTATCATGATCTCAAATTGCTATATTGGTGGGATGGCATGAAACGAGACATAGCAGAATTTGTAGCATTGAAAACATTGTGAACATTATACTCACTTGGTAAGTCGATCTTGTAGGCATTATCATTGATCTTCTCAAAGACTTTAAAGGGACCATCTCCTCTTGGGCTCAACTTGCCTTTCCTCAATTGAGGAAATCTTTTCTTTCGAAAATGGATCCAAACCCAATCATTGGGTTGGAATTCTATCTTCTTCCTCCCACGATTTTTCCTCTTTGCTACCTTGGTGTTGATCTTGTCAATGTTCTCCTTTACCATAGCATGGATTTTCAACATTTTGGCCGCCCTTTGTTTTGCATCTATACTCACAACAACATCACTAGACAAGGGGGTTAAGGTTAAGGGAACCACAAGATTAAAACCATAGCAAACTTCAAATGGAGTCATGCCAATAGAAGAATGTAGAGAACAATTATAAGCAAATTCAATCAAAGGCAAACAATCCTCCCACGAAGTAGGCTTCTAATCATACACCTAAGCATGCTTCCAAGAGTCCTATTTACTACTTCGGTTTGCCCATCCGTTTGAGGGTGGTAAGAAGTAGAAAACATGAGCTTGGTGCCAAGTTCACCGCAAAGACTCTTCCAAAAATGGCTACGAAATTTAGAATCCCTATCCCTAACAATTGTTGTAGGAACTCCATGTAATTTAAGCACATGCTTCACAAACAAAGATGCTACATGAGATACATCATCACATTTATGGCATGGTGTAAAATGAGACATCTTTGAGAACCTATCTACCGCAACAAAATGCTATCATGACCCCTTTTGGTTCTTAGAAGACCAAACACAAAATCCTTAGTAATGTCTATCCAAGGACCAATATAAGTAGGAAGGGGAGTATACATACCTTGGGGCCGAGTCTTGGACTTGGCTTACTTGCATTCCAAACATTGACCACATAGCTTTTCCACATCATGCTGCATCTTGGGCCAATAGAATTGTTCATTCAAAATGTCAAGTGTCTTGGCCACTCCAAAATGGCCCATCATTCCACCACTATGTGCTTCCTCGACCAACAATTCTCTCCTTGAGCTAATTGGAACACAAACTCTACCATCCTTGAATAGGAACACATCTACAAGTTGGAAACTATCAACCATCCTCCCTTGGGTCAACTCCTCGCAAATTGCCTTAAAGTCGAGATCTTAAGAATAGAATCCCTTAAGGCTTTCAAAACCCATCATTCTAGAAGTCATTGTATTGAGCAAGACTGTTACACCTCGTATTTTTTGTACGTTGATATTCGCTAGGTGCCAGTTGTTCAATTATGGACACTGGAGTTATTGTCGAAGATATATGAGATTAGATGTGCTTATCTTGTGGTTATGAGGGTTTAACCTCATGCAATAGGTCATGGAAGGATTGGGGAACAAGTGCGTCAAGGAGATTAAGTTTTTGGAACTTGGAGAGAAGTTGGGCAAGATTTTGTACGATGATTTTGGTCTAACTTGGGGAAAGAATATTTTTTAGCATATGAAGAGTTTTGAGGTAAAGTAAAAGCCTAAATTGAATTTCAAGAAGTCTAGTTTCCAATGCAACAAACTGCGCATCAATCCGACATCAAAATCAAATGTTATGAGCATTTTAAGACAGGCTGCCAGAGCAGGGATTAACTCTGCGGGAACGCGCCTGAAGGTGGCGCGAACGTGCAGAGCAGCAAGGGCTAACTGAGTACGAACGCGCATAGTAAATTCTAGGTCGGTGTAATCTGACTCTAGAACATTATAAAAGGGGGTTTACTCCCTCATTTTTCATCCAAACACCCCTCCAAACTTCCCAAATATTCTGGAAATTTTCCCCCAACTTCCAATCATCAATTTTAACACGAATTAAGTATAATCTATGGATTCAGGTTCACACAGCTTATAGTTACGATTATCATATCGTATTGCGGTGAATCTTGGCTGGAATTTAAGGTAAATATTGAATATATTGCGGTTCTAGCGGATGTAAGGTATGAATTTCTCCTTATTGCTATTAATTTAGGTTTAATTATGGAGATAGAGCAATTAAATGATCGTATACCAAATTTGTTGGTTGAGAAATTGGATAAACACCATGTGGGATGTTTTATGGAATGTTTTGGTATTGATGATGATTTTATTGGTGTTGGTGCTGTTATTGTTGTGTTGGTTGTTGGTATTGTGATTTTGCGCGAGGGGTATAAACAGGGGAGATGCTGCCTGAATTTTGGCAGATTCTAAAGGAGTTTAATTTGAAGATTTGAGATAGGCATATGACGATAAGCCTAACAGTAGTATGATTTCTCTTGAATGTAGATTTATGAGCTTGGGAAAATAAACATTAAGTAGTAGGAGATCAAAAAGATATGTTAAGGCTAGTCTCTTTCTTCCAAAAGGCATGATTCCTATGTTATGATTCCATACATGTTTTCCATAACGTCCTTATTTCCCAAAAGATAGAAGTTCATGATTTTTAGAGTTTTTTATGATGTTAAAGATAAGATGTTTTCTATGATGACAAAGATGATGATGATGATTCTATTCTAGAAATTCTAAAAGCTTATGGTGTTGATGCTATCATGAGATTATTGAGTTTATTTCATGAATTTCTTGACTTTATTAATTGTTGTTGGTCTCACCTTATGATAACTGTTCCTTCAAGGTGGGATATAGCGATGATGATTGTTCCCTAATATAAATCGGAGGTTACCGACCTTACGTCACTCCGATAGAGTTGTAGCTTTTAATTGGGCTCTCATGCATGGTTATTTTTATGTATGATTACACCGTGCCTATATGGCCGGGCAGACACCACTACGGTGGGCGGCTATGGATAATGATAATAACATCGTGCCTATATGGCCGGGCAGACACCACTACAGTGGGCGGCTATGGATAATGATAATAACACCGTGCCTACATGGCCGGGCAGACACCACTAGTGGGCGGCGTGAGATGATTACCCCGGACGTGGGCTAATGATTTTATTATGTTATGTATGTATGAAAAATATTTTTTCTTAAAAGCCTAAGCATGCATGGTATTCGCCTTAAGAGGCAATCATATATGTAGGTTATCTCTTTATCTCATGTTATGTTCTATCTCTCTTGTATGTTGTTATTCATGCCTTACATACTCTGTACATTACCCGTACTGATGTCTATTTGTTTGTGGACGCTGCGTTCATGCCCGCATGTTGACGGGTCTGATCACTACGAGCCCCATCAGCAGAATCTCAGAAGCGCTCTAGTTGTTTCAGAGTCGCAGTTATTGGTACTACTCTTTTATATACATAGACTTGGGTATAGCAGAGTCCTGCCTCGTCCTTACGGATTCATGCATTTTATTTAGAGGCTCGTAGATAGATGTATATAGGTAGATGCTCCTTACCCTTATCAGTCCTTGTTATTGTACATATTTTTGTAACCTTAATTGCTTATGCTTTTGGGCATCGTTGTTGATGACTGTACTAAGTATGATATTCATGAGTTGTCTATGTGGCCCACCTAGGAATGCTTATGGAATATTATACCAGAGGTGCTCGATAGGCTAGAACCGGGTACCCGTCATGGCTCTCTAGCTGGTTTATGATAAAAGAGGCATCAGAGCAGTTCGTCCTAGGGCGTGTCTACGAGCCGTGTCCGGTAGAGTCCTGTTTATAGGTATGAAGCGCGCCACACTTATAAACCGGAGGCTGCAGGGCATTTAGGAATAATTGACCTTTTTTCTTATCTTAGATCGTGCGATAGAGCTATGTTATCAGGATTCCCCTTTTCCTAATCGTGTGTTATGATTTCAGCAATGCCTATGAAGAGAAAATCTAAAACGGCCCAGAAGGGCAAGACGGTGGCAGGAAGAAGGACTGAATGGGAGATACCGGCAGAGATAGAAGAGGGTGAGTCTCATAATGAGGTTCCATCTCGGAACTCTCCTACTCCACCCTTACCGGAGGGGCATGAAGGGGCTTTAGCTCCAGCTCCAGTACCCCCAGTTGCTCCACCAGGTGCCTCAGGCTAGTAGATGACCGAGGCTATTAAGTTGCCGCCCCAGTTAGTTTCCGCTCAGGCCCAGCAGTAGGGCGTGAGAGTAATACCCCTATCTTAGGACTCATATTAGACTCGTGTCGTTAGAGTTTTAGCGAAAAATTTGAAAGTTTATACGTATTACGAAAGTGGTTGACCAGCCTACTTCGGGCACCCGTAACTACTTGATTAATTGATTATTTGAGAAAACTTAAAACATGAAAGTTGTATCCGTTTGGAATATCTTTCCAACGGTATCTTGTGGAGCTCAAATAGGGCTCTGTGCCAAAGGTTATGCCTATTTTACTAACGCTGGTCGGAGCAGAATTTCAGATTTTGGGTTACGTTTTTCACCCTTTTCCTACTCGAATTGGGACTCCCTATTTTATTATTTTATGAAGTAAAAACGTCCATAACAATATTTTAAACCCTAAGAGACTATTCTTTTTCTCTCTACCTCCATCCCTAAAGAACCTAGACACTTCAATTTTTTAAGAAACTCATTCTTGCAATCAAGGAAAATCAAGAAACCTTTAAGAATTTGGTTTGGCAATCTAGTTTCCTCCAAGGTAAATATTTTAATCAAGAACCTTTGTATTCTACGAGAATTATCATTTATAAAGACTAGAATAAATCCATCCATCCCGTTACCCTATAAAAATCAAGAGTTGTAAAAAGTTGGAGAAAACTCTAGTATTTTTCTGTTGAGTTTCATTCTGACCAGCCATATTAATTTGGTGTTTCTTGATACTCTAACTGTTGGATCGAGCCCAAATTTTTACTGAGTGTTCATAACATATAAGTCTAAAATATGAATGATGGAGATTGGATTTGGAGGTCCAGAGCAGTACCCATTGAGCCACAAACAGTAGCTACGAAAATCAGTGAAAACTCTTCTCAAGGTTTCAAATTAAAAGCTTTTGGAATTCTACTTCAAAGATTCAGCCTTTTCTTCAAGTTTTGGAGCGATTAAGGTATGTAGAGTAGAGTTATTATCTACGTGTGGGAACATCATTGTTCTTCCCAACGCCTCATAATCCATAAATTATGATTCTTTACGAAAATGAGGGTTTCTATACCATGCTCATGATAACCCTAAGTCCATGTCCATGATTATATTATGTATGAATTATTATAATTCCATCATTGAGTCCTTAATATTTCTTTATGATTATTAAGAATCTGTCCGTAATCTATGAAAAACCCATATATCTCATTCCATGGGTTCATGCATGCTAGTTTATGATATATTATGCTATTTTCAAGAAAATACTATACATGTTTTAAAAGTTCATGCAAGCAAGCTATAATTCATGATATCCATGTATAACCAAGTTATATTCATGAAAACCATGGGAAACAAGTGCCACTTATTTTACATGTTCATGTTTTTGAGATTTGCTTAGTTAACCGAGAAGGCTCAGATAGCCTAAAACTACGTAGCCACCGTAGGATAAGGGTTGTCGACAAGGAGGCAAGACCTTCATTATGCAGTTTGGATCCTTACATGCTTATTATTAGTTAAATCTCATATTCCTGGCAAGATATGAGTGTTCTGCTGGTAGGATGCAAGTACCAGATCATGTTGTCGGTTATACTATAACACTTCCCATGTTACAAGCAGTTATATATACATGTATTTCCACTGATTTACTGTTTTCCATTGATTTACTTATATGTATTCATGCTCATGTTCATGTCCACGTTTTCAGTTTCACTACTTATCATGTTATTTCATGTCCCATCTTATTTCTTTTAGTTGTTTTATATACCAGTACATTCAATGTGCTGACGTCTCCTTTTTATTGCCCGGGGGCCTGCATTTCACGATGCAGGTATTGATTGACAGGACAACAAATTTCCTCATTAGGACATTGCTCGTATAAGTTTTTGGTGAGCCCCATCTAATTTGGGGTTGTGTCTTTACTTCTATTTATGTCAATTATGCATTTAAGATATGCCGAGGGCCTTGTCCCGGTGAACAGTTTATCAGACAGATTCGTGTCAAAGGTTCATAGACTAGTCAGTTGTTAATGTTCAGTTGAGTTAGTCTTAATGGCTATATTACCATAATTCTGCATTCAGGATATAATAATAAGATTTTCAAACTTATGATTATTGAACTCCATGTTTTCACAATTCACGTAGACTCAGTAAGTCATGTGATTCGTTGGGTCACATGCAGCAAGGCACCGAGTTCTGTGTTACACCCAAGCCATGGTTCGGGGCGTGACAAAGCTTGGTATCAGAGCACTAGGTTCATGTGTCTTAGGGAGTCTATGAAACCGTGTTCAATGGGGTCACTTTTATAAGTGTGTGGCGCCCACACATATAAAAAGATGACCACCAAGACATTTAGTATTGTCTCACTTCTTTCAACTTTTGATCGTGCAATAGAGCTATGTTCTCAGAAATCACTCGGACTCACGTGTTATTTCTCATTCTACCGAATACGACTCGTCTCAATGGACGAGGAAGATGTAAATCTAATCATTATCAATGTGCTGCTTTCAGATAGAGTCACCAGGAATTATTCTAAATTGTGCCATAAATCTTAGAGTAGTAAGTAACATTCTCTTTCCATCGAATTCCGAACGTATCGAATAGGTAAGCGGTGAGAAGGAAATTCGAGACCCAAGACTTGCCAAATGGTGACTGGTGTGTTTATCAGGTGATAGTACAATTTTAAAGACACATTTCGGCATGGTAGCGCACGTAGGTTATATACCTTACAGAATAATTTTATTTGGATTCTTTGACCATGGAGCAATAGTATAAGGATGATAGTTCAGATTTAAGTCCCTACAATGTAGCATGTTATGAAGTTAACCATGAGCAGATGACATTGAATTTCTAGGGATAGTTTTAGATTATTTAAGCTTATTCAAATCAGACCTAGAGAGTATGACATTAGTAAGTTACTACAAGAAGCAAATATTACTATGAGATAAAAAGATATGATAGTTCCGTCTTAGGATTATGTGATTAAGTATTTATCCCCGATGTATATAATATGATATAATTTTGAAAGTGTATAGGATGTTTGGGGTTAGTTGTTCCAATTTCTCATTTGAGAAGATGAAATCTCCCTAAGTGTGATCTATGTCTATAGTTCAGATGAGCAGGAAAAGTTAGAAATAACCTTATGTTTCAATATAGTACTCAGAGAAGAATTAGAGAATATGGTGCTAGCAAGTGGTTAAAAGAAGCATAGTAAGTAAGTTTGAGTAGATACAGTGAATTAAAAAAATTCAGCAGAGTTAGTAGAAGCACGATTTGAGTTACTTAGTCAAGTTAATACTAGTGCGTAGGTAACCATTTGAATACACCGAAGGCGTATTATAACCCAAAGGGTTTAAGTTAAATTTGAGGTATAGAAATGGGTAAAAGAAGAAAACCATCTACGAAGTAAAAGAGAAAGCTACAGAAGAAGAGCCTTAAGAGTTATCCGAAAAAAAGTTTTCCCCACGACTGATCAAGCTAGTATGCTAGTTATATACATTAGAAACCCGTTCAATTAATTAATCCAGTTTTTCAAGTAAGTAAGACCTGCTTGAAGTAAGACGATGAAATGAGTCGTCAGTATTTTAGAGAAAATTAGCAAAATCATTAGATGACCACTTATCACTAGCTTAAGAGATCCACAAGCTTTAAAATGTTAGCTTTTGAGCTAAGGGGGAAATCGTGCAATAAGGTTCCAATGTAGATTATGTGTTTCATAAGTTGATACGTGTTAATGAGATTATGTCAGATGATCAAAGTTTCATGTATCCAAGATAAGGTGCGTAGAATGCAATTTTTATCTTGCCCGTTGAGATCAAGTACTAGGTAAATATGTAATGAGATAAAGTTCTAGATCGAATAGCGAGTTTAAGGGCGTAACAGTTCCAATTCCAAAGTAATCCATGCACTACGTGTTATTAATGCTCAGACGTACTCTACTCATGCATATAATACATAAATCATGCCCATGATAGAGCTTACATTTCATGTTTAAGATACAAGAATTAAGACTCAATACGATAGTATGCTATGCAAGGAATGCCTTTTCATGTTTCACACATCTGGTTGTGCTCATGTCTAAAGTAAAAAATTGCATTCATGTCCCACGTATCTATCGTGATTTTATACCCATGTCCACGTTCTAACTTCTAAGTACATTCCGGTTATGATGTTGACTTTGATAATAATTGAAGGGAGGGTAATATAAGGCTTAAAGACTAAGAATCCTATGAAATGCACACTTATTCCTTAAAAATGAGGAGAATGACTTAGGTAAATGACTTATTTTGACTCCAATGGTATGCTACCTACGTTTTCACGTACTCGTGCCCACGATAGATTTATTCGAGCATCCACCTATAGAAATAGCATAATAATGATGTTGGTAGGCAATGAAGAGAGTAAGTCAAGATAGATGTCAGAGTCATGATTCTCTATGATTTGTACTTATGTTCCTTTAGCTAATGTTTTAAACTATCTCGTAACTTGTCACAAAGTATGCCCTTTCTCTCAATAAGTACATATGTAATGTTTGTGATCAAGGTGACTTTCTACTCATGTCTTAGGTCCTTAACGAATGAAGTGTTCATGTAAATACCATGTTGCTTATGTCTCTATTTTTGATGTCATGCTATTCGCGTATTTATGTTTCATGTCATATTAATAACGTTTCCATGTACGCATGCTCCAAGTTACATCCTTCATGATCAATGTACCCATGTCCCGCCTATACTCTAAAATGAAGCATTTCACATGATTTGTACCTACAAATTCCTTTCCTTTATAATTCGCTCACAGTAATGGGGTTGATGAACGAAAGGCAAGATAATCTAAGGTATTCACATCTACGTTTCAGAGCGAACAAGAGTTCCTTTCTTACACCCAATGGTGCTTATTTTTTGGAGTACTCTACTCATATTTGAATGTACTCATGTCATGCCATGCTCGAGTTTCACACTATATGTTGGAATCCTATTTCTAATATATGACTAATGTCGAACTCATTTGCACCAAATTGCGATTTCATTCAAGGCCTAAGTCATACTCTTATCTCATATGTCTATCGTGGTGACATACGAACATATATGATTAAGTCTCTAAGTGTTCAGATCCTACTCGCACTCAGTATTTCAACCCTAATGTTGAAACAATCATATTTTCGACATTCAGATCACATGTTATGATATCCATGTTTACACGTATTCGTATTTCATGACAGTTTAGCACTCATGTATTCATGTCAGCCAATCTTCATATATTTATGTCCCACGTCATGCTCCTTACGCCCAAATAATCATGTCATGTTCGTGCCTATTTTCCAGTACTCATATCTTTCATGCTTACAAATTCTCTTCCAAACCCCATGTATAGTAAACAAGTAATTATTCTGCTAATATCCATGTGTTCAGGCTAGCTCAGTATCCATGTTAGCCACATTAAAGATTAATTAATCACATTATATAATAACATCATGCGTATTAAGATACCCTGTGAGGTTGGTGTTGGTATGTTAGTTAACTGGCGGGCGTTTGACAAATATTGTGAGAATCCGAATTACGAAGGAAGTCCTGCCATAATTTCTGTAAATTCCAGAGTTAATAGTAATTTTTAACCACTATTCATAAGTCGAGGAAAAATGTTTCATGATTCTAGTTCATGTAGGTACTACTCAGTTTAATGTTCCCATATACATGTTTATATGTAATCACGTAATCAGTTCTCATGATCTATGACCATATTTTCATATAATCATGTCAAGCTCTTATGTTTCATGTCATTTTCATCATGTTCATGTATTCATGCCATGTATAGTCCCATACGTAACCAAGACCCATCATTAGAGGACGAATAATCCCAAGGGGGAGATATTGTAATACCCCGTATCTTAGAACTCATGTTAGACTCGTATCGTTAGAGTTTTAGCGAAAAATTTGAAAGTTGATACGTATTATGAAAGTGGTTGACAAGCCTACTTCGGGCACCCGTAACTACTAGATTAGTTGATAATTTGAGAAAACTTAAATCATGAAAGTTGTAGCCCTTTGGAATAGCTTTCTAACGGTATCTTGTGGTTAAAGCAGAATTTCAGATTTTGGGTTACATTTTTTAGCCTTTTCCTACTCGAATTGGGACTCCCTATTTTATTATTTTATGAAGTAAAAATGTCCATAACCCTATTTTAAATCCTAAGAGACAATTATTTTTCTCTCTACCTCCGTCCCTAAAGAACCTAGACACTTCAATCTTTCAAGAAACTCATTCTTGCAATCAAGGAAAATCAAGAAATCTTCAAGAATTTGGTTTGACAATCTAGTTTCCTAAGGTTTCCTCCAAGGTAAATATTTTAATCAAGAACCTTTGTATTCTACAAGAATTATCATTTATAAAGACTAGAATAAATCCATCCATCCCGTTACCCTATAAAAATCAAGAGTTGTAAAAAGTTGGAGAAAACTCTAGTATTTTTCTGTTGAGTTTCATTCCGACTAGCCATATTAATTTTGTGTTTTCCGATAATCTAATAGTTGGATCAGGCTCAAATTTTAACTGAGTGTTCATAACACATAGGTATAAAATATGAACGGTGGAGATTGGATTTGGAGGTCCGGTGAAGTGCCCATTTAGCAACGAACAGTAGCTACGAAAATCAGTGAAAACTCTTCTCAAGGTTTCAAATTCAAAGCTTTTGGAATACTTCTTCAAAGATTCAGTCTTTTCTTAAAGTTTTGGAGCGTTTAAGGTATGTAGACATACTATCTACGTGTGAGAACATCATTGTTCTTCCCAACGCCTCATAATCCATAAATTATGAGTCTTTACGAAAACTAGGGTTTCTATACCATGCTCATGATAACCCTAGGTCTATATCCACGATTATATTATGTATGAATTATTTTAATTCATCATTGAGTCTTTAATATTTCTTTATGATTATTAAGAATTTGTCTGTAATCTATGAAAAATCCATATATCTCATTCCATGGGTTCATGCATGCTAGTTTATGATATATTATGCTATTTTCAAGAAAATACTATACATGTTTTAAAAGTTCATGCAAGCAAGCTATAATTCATGATATCCATGTATAAGCAAGTTATATTCATGAAAACCATGGGCAGCAAGTGCCACTTATTTTACATGTTAATATTTTTGGGATTTTGTTAGTTAACCGAGAAGGCTCAGATAGCCTAAAACTACGTAGCCACCGTAGAATAAGGGTTGTCAGCAAGGAGGCAACACCTTCATTTTCCATTGATTTACTTATATGTATTCATGCTCATGTTCATGTCCACATTTTCAGTTTCACTACTTATCATGTTATTTCATGTCCCTTTGTTACACCTCGGAAATTTTCCGCGAGCCTACACTAATTGGACCCATGAAGGGTATGAGTGTTCGATGTTTTACTAAGTAGGGAATGTATAATTATGAATTTTGGGAAATAAGAAAGTTGCGGAATTTTATTTCAGCCCAGTGATCGTAAAGTGATTTATGGCCCGTAAACTGATTTACGGACCGTAAAGTGCCATCGTCCTTCAACATTTCAAAAAAAATTCGATTTTCTGTTAAATGTTGAAATGGTAAAATACGACCCAGAATACGGACCGTAAATCAAAATATGGCTCGTAAACTTAGTCGTAAACTGCCATGATCTTCAGTTTACCTTTCTGGTTTTGATATGCTTAAATACGACCGTGGAGGACGGATCGGAAACCAGTATACAACCCGTAAAGTGTGGTTTACGACCATTGTACACCTCGACTGTTGTACATTAAAAATCAGATTTTGAGTATTAAAAAGGGATCCGAACCTCATTTTATTTCACTTCTCATCTCCACAACTCAAGAATACTCTAGAAAATTCTCCAAACACTTCATCCATAAGAATTCAAGAGAATCAAAGGAAAACCAAAATCAACAATCCATGAAACAAAGTGTATGAAATGCAAGTAAAAGTCATCTACCTCAAGAAAACCCAAGAAAGGTGAAGTAGGGTTTTGGTGCAAAGAAGGCATTACTACTCAAGACTTATTCAACCATCATCTAAGGTAAGTTTAATGACTTTATCACGTTGTTTTAGGTATTGGAAAGCTAAGATGCTTGATTTGTAGAAAGACATGGAAATGGGTCTTGAATGAGTGAATAGTGTTACAATTGAATGGTAGTTAAATGGAATCATGAATGTTGATATACTATGATCATGAATACGTTGTAAATAATGTTTAGACCATGAAATGAGTATTATATATGAGAATATGCGATAACGAGCTATAACCATAAATGTAGGGAAATTGGAGGAAAATGGTGGAATGTGGTAAATATATATAAATGATGGTTGTTGATTGTAATATTGTGGATGTTGTTGAGAACGTTGGGAGTTGATATGGACTATGGGAAAAGTAGTATAAATAAAGGAAGTTCTACCCAATTTTCTCTAGAAATACTAACGTATTCCTTAAGTCAATTAACTAATACTAATTCGAATTCTCTCGTGAAGGTAGCGACGTGATATCGAAGGAGATCAGGTGAACGATAGCCTAGCTAAACGACAAAGGTATGTGAGGCTAGTCCTTTCCTTCCAATGGCATGAATCCTATAACATATATTCCTTTCCTCTTCATGAGTTCATGTATTCCGAAGAAAGCTAAAAAGTCTATACCTATAAATGTCTATATAAGATAAGAGATATAATACGATGATGCTATAATGATAGAGATGTTATTTATTGCTTACACTCACCTTATGTGCTACTTCCTTCAAGGTGAGGCAGAATGTCAATAATTGCTCCACAATACAATCGGGGGATCACGACCTTACGTCACCCCGATAAAGTATAGTTGATCTTGAGCTTTACGCATGTAATATAATAATATGAGCATGTCATGATAATATTACACCGCGCCTAGTTGGCCGGGCAGTCACCGCTAAGGCGGGCAGCTATACAGATACACCATGACCATTTGTCATGGGCAGACACCACTACTGGGCGACATGAGATGGTACCCCGGACTCGGGAGGCCTGGACGCGGGCTATTGTTATTGATTATTACACCGTTCCGATATGGACGGGCAGCTTACATATTATGCACATATGATATGATGATGAGTATGAGTAAGACAGCATGCATTACTTCTCTTATGATTGTCATTCAGATCCAGATGTTTCATATTGATATTCTCATTATATTATTGTTGTTTTCCTTCATGGTTTATGCCTCTCAGACTCAGTACAATATTCGTACTGACGTCCGTTTTCTTTGGACGCTGTGTTTATGCCCACAGGTAGACAGGGAGGTGAGCTTGATCCAGATCCATAGTAGCTGTCAGCTGATTGAGAGCACTCCATTGTTCGGAGGTGCTTGTGATTCTCCTTTTGGTATATATGCATATTTTGGGCACGACGGAGTCTTGTTCCCTCTATATATATACAGTCTGTCAGTAGAGGCTCATAGATACGCTGTGTGGGTTAGATGGTCTCACAAGATGTTATTATATGTATATATTATTTTGATGGCCCAGAGCCAAATGTATATAAAGCATTTATATTTCTATCTAAAATATGTTTTTCCTATAATTTGTGTATGAAGTTGATAAAAGGGCCTTAAGCGATTGAGATGAGTGGTAGAGTCAGTGGTGCTCGGTGGCTAGCCCCGGGTACCTGTCGCGGTCCCTAGTTGGGTCGTGACAAAAGTGGTATCAGAGCGGTTCAGTGCTCGGAAGTGTCTATGAGCCGTGTCTAGTAGAGTCTTGTTTATGGTATGTTGCGCGCCACGCTAATAAACTAGGGGCTATAGGGCATTTAGGAAAATGACCATCTTTCTTCTTATCAGATCGTGCGATAGAGCCATACATAAGATTTCATTTTTCCTAAAAGTGTGTTGTGCTTTCAGAATGCTGCCAAAGGGAAAAACTACAGCCGCCCAGAAGGGCAACGCTATGACGAAAAGGCGGGCGGAATGAGAGCTCCCGACGAATGAAGGGGAAGGTGAATCACAAAACGAGGCCTCGCCCAATGTAGAAGAGCAAGGAGGCGCCTCAGCTCCGGTCCCTCTACCGGGTGCTTCGGGTCAACAAGTGACCGAGGCCATACATTTATTGACCCAATTGGTTGCCGCTCAGGCACAACGACAGAATGCGGGCCCGAGTGATCGTTCAGCTAGTACGAGAGCCCGTGACTTTATGTCTTTAAATCCTCCGGAGTTCTTTGGGTCGAAGCCGGACGAAGATCCGCAAAACTTCATTGATGAAATGTTGAGGACCTTAAAGATTATTCATGCTTCCGAGACCGAATCCGTGGAGTTGGCCTCTTATAGGCTCCACGATGTGGAGGTATTATGGTATAACAATTGGATGGCATCAAGAGGAGACAATGCGCCTCCTCCGGTTTGGCAGGAATTTGTGGATGCCTTTATTCGTCATTACTTGCCACACGAGGTCGGTCGAGCTAGAGCAGACAGGTTCTTGAACCTAAATCAAGAAAGTATGAGTGCCCGAGAGTATAGTATGCAATTCAATTCTTTGGCTAGATATGCCCCAACTATGGTGGCCGACATGGGAGACCGGGTCCATAGATTTGTGAGTGGTTTGGGGCCACATTTGTTTAGAGATTGTCTGACGGCCTCTTTGCAAGATGGGATGGATATTTCCCGAATACAGGCCCATGCTCAGAATCTTGAGGAACGACAACAGCCGCAAAGAAGTGATCGTGATAGCGACAGAAGACAAGGTAAGAGGGCTAGATCTATGGGAGCGAGCAGTGAATATAGAGGGGGACCGAGACAGATGCACTCTAGACACTCGGGTCAGTAAGCGACTATTGCGCCTCCCAGATTCTCAGATAGGAGGTTTGATCATTCTTTTCAGTCAGGACAGGGCCAGAGTTCGAGGGCCTCAGATTCTCAATTTAGGGGAGATTTTAGTCAGCGGAGACCTCCAGTACCGCGGTGCAGCCAGTGCGGTAGACTCCATTCCGGACAGTGTCGTCAGGGTTCGGACACTTGCTATGCCTGCGGGCAAGTTGGCCATATGATGAGGGATTGCCCTTCAGCGAGAGGTAGAGTTGGGACTCAGCCTACAGGATCAACAGCTGGGTCTTCTTCAGTACACCCGATAGCACAGACTCGTCAGACTACAGCAGGTAGAGGCAGAGGCAGAGGGGGAGCATCTACCTCAGGTTCCGTTTAGCCCCGCATATATGCTTTAGCTGGGCGACAGGATCTTGAGTCTTCCCTAGATTTTGTCACAAGTACATTGACTATATTTTCTCGTGATGTATATGCTTTGATCGATCCGGGTTCCACTTTATCTTATGTTACTTCGTATGTTGCTGACTGTATCGGGGTGAAACCCGACCCAATTAGACATTTTGAGGTATTCACTCCGGTTGGTGATCCGGTAATAGCGAGGAAAGTATACAAAAATTGTGTCATTGTGATATGTGATCGCCAGACTAAAGCCGATTTGATTGAGCTTGAAATGATAGATTTCGATGTAATTATGGGTATGGATTGGTTGGCCTCATGTTATGCCAATGTCGATTGCCAAACGAAAATGGTTCTATTTCAATATCCGGGAGAGCCCGTACTTCAATGGAAGGGTAATACGGCATCCCCAAAGGGTAGGTTTATTTCCTACCTTAAGGCAAGAAAGATTATAGCTAAAGGCTATATTTACCATCTAGTTCGGGTTTATGACACCGAGGCAAAGTCTCCAGCTTTCCAATCTGTTCCGGTAGTGAATGAATTCCCAGATGTATTTCCAGACGAACTACAAGGTCTTCCTCCTGAGAGGGAAATTGACTTCACTATTGATGTATTGCCGGACACTGAGCCCATTTCTATCCCTCCTTATCGAATGGCTCCGGCAGAATTGAAAGAGCTAAAGGCACAGTTGAAGGACTTGGTCGAAAAGGGGTTTATAAGGCCCAATTCATCGCCGTGGGGAGCACCAGTCTTGTTCGTAAGAAAGAAGGACGGTTCTCTACGAATGTGTATCGATTACAGGCAGTTGAACAAGGTGACGGTGAAGAACAAATATCCTCTTCCAAGGATTGATGACTTATTCGATCAATTGCAAGGTGCCAAATGGTTTTCTAAAATAGATTTGCGATCGGGTTATCATCAGGTGAGAGTTAGAGAAGTGGACATTCCCAAAACAGCTTTCAGGACGAGATACAGCCACTATGAATTCCGAGTGATGTCATTTGGGTTGACTAACGCTCCGGTAGTGTTCATGAATCTAATGAACAATGTGTTCAGGACACTCTTGGACTTGTTTATGATAGTGTTTATTGATGATATTCTGGTATATTCTCGCACAGAATCGGAGCATGCAGATCATTTGAGAATTGTTCTTGGCATTCTTCGAGCTCGGGAATTATATGCGAAATTTTCAAAGTGCGAGTTTTGGCTGAATTCTGTGACATTTCTAGGCCATGTTATTTCAGGTGATGGCGTCCGAGTTGACACTCAGAAAATTGAAGCTGTGAAGACTTGGCCAAGGCCTACGACACCTACGGAAGTCTGTCGTTTTCTGGGTTTAGCAGGCTATTATAGAAGATTCGTAGAGAGCTTTTCATCTATTTCAGCTCCATTGATGATGCTAACCCAGAAGTCAGCGAAATTTCAGTGGAATGACGCTTGCGAGCGTAGTTTTCAAGAGTTGAAAGACAGATTGACTTCAGCTCCAGTGTTAACACTTCCCGAAGGGCCGGATGGCTATGTCGTGTATTGTGACTTCCCGAAGGGCCGGATTATGCTAGGTTGTACTTGAAAGAAATTATGCGACTTCACGGAATTCCATTAGCCATTATTACAGGCAGAGGGGCACAGTTTACAGCCAAGTTTTGGAAGTCTTTTCAAGAAAGTCTAGGTACCAAAGTCAAGCTCAGTACGGCGTTTCATCCACAGACTGATGGACAAGCCGAACGTACTATTCAGACTTTGGAGGATATGTTAAGGGCCTGCATATTAGATTTTGGTGGTAGTTGGGATGATCACTTACCCTTGATTGAGTTTGCCTATAATAATAGCTACCATTCCGGTATACAAATGGCTCCATATGAAGCTTTGTATGGAAGGAAATGCAGATCCCCGATTGGATGGTTTGAGACGGGAGAAGTACAACTAATAGGCCCCGAATTGATTCAACAATCAGTGGAGAAAGTCAAGGTGATACGAGATCGATTATTGACAGCCCAAAGCCGCCAAAAGTCTTATGCGGATAACTGCCGACGAGACTTGGAATTTCAGGCCAATGATTGGGTATTTCTGAAAGTATCGCCAATGAAAGGGGTGATGAGGTTTGGCAAAAAAAGGGAAGTTGAGCCCAAGATATATTAGACCTTATAGAGTCATCCGTAAGGTGGGTCGTGTAGCCTACAAATTGGACTTACCTTCAGAGCTTGAGTCAGTGCACCCAGTTTTTCATGTTTCGATGCTCCGCAAGTGTATTGGAGACCCAACAAGAATAGTTCCGGTTGATGATGTCCAAGTGACGGAGAAACTAGCATATGAAGAAGTGCCTGTTGCCATTTTAGATAGACAAGTACGAAGACTTCGAAACAAAGAAGTAGCTTCAGTGAAGGTCTTGTAACGAAACAATAACCGGGAAGAAATGACTTGGGAAGTGGAGGAGAATATGAAAGCCAAACACCCGCATTTATTCCAATCCCCAGAGGAGATGCAAGATGAGACGCCAGCGGTATGAGGTATGTATGCTTATTTGTTTTCGTGCTTTTGCTCATGTGTGGCCATAGATATGTTGATATTGCAATGTAGCACTGTGAGGCGATGATATTGTGGGTTGTTGTGACAGGTTGGTAGCGCCAGATTACAGAGGAAACTCTAGCAAAATTTTCGTAGAATCCCAAGTGTTTAACATTCGAGGACGAATGTTCCAAAAGGGAGAAAGAATGTTACACCTCGGAAATTTTCCGCAAGCCTACATTGAATGGACCCATGAAGGGTATGAGTGTGCGATGTTTTACTAAGTAGGGAATGGGCTAATTATGCATTTTTGGAAATTAGAAAGTTGCAGAATTTTATTTCAGCCCAGTGGTCGTAAAGTGATTTACGGCCCGTAAAGTGATTTACGGACCGTAAAGTGCCATCGTCCTTCAACATTTCAAAAAAAAAATCGACTTTCTGTTAAATGTTGAAATGGTAAAATACGACCCAGAATATGGACCGTAAATCGAAATACGGCCCGTAAACTGAGTCGTAAACTGCCATGATCTTCAGTCTACCTTTCTGGTTTTGATATGCTTAAATACGACTGTGGAGGACGGACCGTAAACCAGTATACGGCCCGTAAAGTGTGGTTTACGACCACTGTACACCTCGACTGTTGTTCATTAAAAATCAGATTTTGAGTATTAAAAAGGGATCCTAACCGTATTTTATTTCACTTCTCATCTCCACAACTCAAGAATACTCTAGAAAATTCTCCAAACACTTCATCCATAAGAATTCAAGAGAATCAAAGGAAAACCAAAATAAACAACATCAAATCCATGAAACAAAGTGTATGAAATGCAAGTAAAAGTCATCTACATCAAGAAAACCCAAGAAAGGTGAAGTAGGGTTTTGGTGCAAAGAAGGCATTACTACTCAAGACTTATTCAACCATCACCTAAGGTAAGTTTCATGACTTTATCACATTGTTTAAGGTATTGGAAAGCTAAGATGCTTGAATTGTAGAATGACATGGAAAATGGGTCTTGAATGAGTGAATAGTGTCACAATTGAGTGGTAGTTAAATGGAATCATGAATGTTGATATACTATGATCATGAATACGTTGTAAATGATGTTTAGACCATGAAATGAGTATTATATATGAGAAGATGCGATAACGAGCTATAACCATAAATGTGGAGAAATTGGAGGAAAATGGTGGAATATGGTGAATATATATAAATGATGGTTGTTGATTGTAATATTGTGGATGTTGTTGAGAACGTTGGGAGTTGATATTGACTATAGGAAAAGTAGTATAAATAAAGGAAGTTCTGCCCAATTTTCTCTAGAAATACTGACGTATTCCTTAAGTCAATTAACTAATACTAATTCGAATTCTCTCGTGAAGGTAGCGACGTGATATCGAAAGAGATCAAGTGAACGATAGACTAGCTAAACGACAAAGGTATGTGAGGCTAGTCCTTTCCTTCCAATGGCATGAATCCTATAACATATATTCCTTTCTTCTTCATGCGTTCATGTATTCCGAAGAAAGCTAAAAAGTCTATATCTATAAATGTCTATATAAGATAAGAGATATAATACGATGATGCCATAATGATAGAGATGTTATTTAGTGCTTACACTCACCTTATGTGCTACTTCCTTCAAGGTGAGGCAGAATGTCGATAATTGCTCCATAATACAATCGGGGGATCACGACCTTACGTCACCCCGATAAAGTATAGTTGATCTTGAGATTTACGCATGTAAAATAATAATATGAGCATGTCATGATAATATTACACCGCGCCTAGTTGGCCAGGCAGTCACCGCTAAGGCGGGCAGCTATACGGATACACCATGACCATTTGGCATGGGCAGACACCACTAGTGGGCAGCATGAGATGGTACCCCGGACGCGATAGGCCCGGACGCGGGATATTGTTATTGATTATCACACTGTTCCGATATGGACGGGCAGCTTACATATTATGCACATATGATATGATGATGAGTATGAGTAAGACAACATGCATTACTTCTCTTATGATTGTCATTCAGATCCAGATGTTTCACATTGATATTATCATTATATTATTGTTGTCTTCATTCATGGTTTATGCCTCTCATACTCAGTACAATATTCGTACTGGCGTCCGTTTTCTTTAGACGCTGTGTTCATGCCCACAGGTAGACAGGGAGGTGAGCTTGATCTAGATCCATAGTAGCTGTCAGCTGATTGAGAGCACTCCATTGTTCGGAGGTGCTTGTGATTCTCCTTTTGGTATATATGCATATTTTGGGCACGATGGAGTCTTGTTCCGTCTATATATATACAGTCTGTCAGTAGAGGCTCGTAGATACGCAGTATGGGTTAGATGGTCTCACAAGATGTTATTATATGTATATATTATTTTTATGGCCCAGAGGACAATGTATATAAAGCATTTATATTTCTATCTAAAATATGTTTTTCCTATAATTCGTGTATAAAGTTGATAAAAGGGCCTTAAGCGAGTGAGATGAGTGGTAGAGTCAGTGGTGCTCGGTGGCTTGCCCCGGGTACCCGTCGCGGTCCCTAGCTGGGTCGATACACCCATGTTATTTCTTTTAGTTGTTTTATATACCCGTACATTCAATGTGCTGACAACGTCTTCTTTCTATTGCCCGGGGGCCTGCATTTCACGATGCATGTATTGATTGACAGGACAACAAATTTTCTTGTTAGGACATTACTCGTATCAGTTTTTGGTGAGCCCCATCTCATTCGGGGTTGTGTCTTTACTTCTATCTATGTCAGTTATGCATTTAAGATATGCCGAGGGCCTTGTCCTGGTGAACAGTTTAGCAGGCAGATTCGTGTCAGAGGTTTCATAGACTAGTCAGTTCTTAATGTTCAGTTGAGTTAGTCTTAATGGATATATTACCATAATTCTGCATTCAGGATATAATAATAAGATTTTCAAACTTATGATTATTGAACTCCATGATTTCACAGTTCACGCATGTTTACTCTATATTCCACATCAGTTCAACTCCCATGTAGACTCAGCAAGTCATGTGGTTCGCTCGGTCACAAGCAGCAAGGCACCGAGTTCCGTGTTATGCCCAAGCCATGGTTCGGGGTGTGACAGCGAGCCAGGGTGATAGAGTGGTCAACGCAAGAGGCGGTTATTTTATTAGTCTGAACCCTCCAGAATTTTACGGGTCAAAGCCGGATGAACACCCGCAGGGCTTTATAGATGAGATGCTCAGGAAGTTGAAAATAATACATGCTTCTGATACTGAGTCAGAGGAATTGGCTTCCTATAGATTACGGGATGTGGCCGTCCATTGGTACTACACTTGGATGTCTTCGAGAGGGGCAAATGCACCTCCCCCAGTATGGCAAGAGTCCGTCCGCCTTCCTTTGACATTACCTTCCACCGGAGGTTCAACGGGGCCAAGCCAGCAAGTTCTTGAATCTCCGACAGGGGAATATGAGTGCCCGATAGTACAGTCTTCGCTTTAATTACTTAGCCAGGTATGTTCCAGCCATGGTAGCTGATATGGGGGACAGTGTACATCGGTTCGTGACTGATTTAGGGCCACATTTAATTAAGGAGGGCTTGACAGCCTCCCTCCAGGATGGGATGGATATTGCTCGTATTCAGGCCCATGCCCAGAATTTGAAGGAATAACAACAGCCGCAAATGGGTGAGCGTGATTCTGATAGGAGGTACAGTAAGAGGACCAGATCTTCCGGAGCTGCTAACGAGTTCAGAGGGAGTCAAAGGTAGCAGTATTCTAGTCATACAGGCCTATCAACGGTTAGTACACCTCTTCGATTCGCGGGCAAAAGATTTGATCATCCTTTTTATTTTGGACAGAGCCAGAGCTCCAGAGTTTTGTGTTTCCATCATAGAGGCGATCCCAGTCAGAGGAGTCCACCCATACCACAGTGTCCTCAGTCTGGTAAGTTACACTTAGGACAGTGTCGTCTGGGTTCAGATGTTTGTTATGCCTATGGTCAGCCAGGGCGCATGATGCGTGATTGTCCATTGGTGGCTGACAAAGGTAGGATCCAGCCTGCAGGATCAGTAGCAGGTTCTTCATCATCTGTGGACCCTGTAGGGCAAGGTTCGCAGGTGCCAGCACGTCGCAGTAGAGGTAGGGGAGGATCATTCAGTTCAAACGGTCCTCAAAACTGTATCTACGCACTAGCAGGATGACAAGATCTCGAGTCCACTCCCGACATTTAAAAAGATGGTCCGATTTTAGTTTCCGGGAGAACCAGTCTTGGAATGAAAAGGTAATACAGCTTCCCCGAGAGGTAGGTTTTTTTCCTATCTCAAAGAGAGAAAGATGATTGCTAAGGGCTATATTTATCACTTAGCTCGGGTCCACGACACAGAAGCAAAACCACCAACTCTTCAATCTGTCCCAGTAGTGAATGAGTTTCCGGACATATTTCCGGACGAGCTTCCAGGCCATCCTCCAGAACTGGAGATTGAGTTTACTATTGATGTGTTACCGGATACAAAGCCCATATCTATTCCTCCCTATCAAATGGCCCCTACCGAATTAAAGGACTTAAAGGCGCAACTGAAAGATCTACTTGAGAAAGGATTTATTAGGCCTAGTTCATCACCATAGGTAGCATCAGTGCTGTTTATAAGAAAGAAAGATGGTTCCTTGCAGATGTGTATTGATTAAAGGAAATTGAACAAGGTGACGGTTAATAATACATATCAACTTCTAAGGATCGATGATTTATTTGATCAACTGGAAGGTGCCACATGGTTCTCAAAAATAGATCTAAGATCGGGATGCCATCAAGTGAGGGTTAAAGAGGAGGACATCCCAAAGATAGCCTTCAGAACTAGATATGGCCATTATGAGTTTCGGGTAATGTCGTTTGGATTGACAAATGCCCCAGCGGTATTCATAAATTTGATGAATAATGTATTCAGACCTTTTTTAGATTCTCAAATGGGGGCAGAGCATGCAGATCATCTACGTACTGTTCTTGGAATTCTTCGAGCTCAGGAACTATATGCCAAGTTTTCAAAATGTGAGTTTTGGCTGAATTCTGTCACTTTTCTGGGGCATATAATTTCAGCTGATGATATTCGAGTAGCTACCAAGAAGATTGAAGACGTGAAGAATTGGTCGAGGCCTAAAACGCCTAAGGAGGTCCATAGTTTTCTGGGGTTGGCCGGTTACTATAGAAGATTTGTAGAAGGATTTTCTTCCATTTCGGCACAACTGATGAAGCTGACTCAGAAATTAGCTAAATTTCAGTGGAGGGACCCATGCGAATGCAACTTTCAGGAATTAAAAGATATATTGACTTCGGCCCCAGTCCTAACACTTCCAGAGGGATCAGAGGGCTATGTTATTTATTGCGATACTTTAGGTGTTAGGCTAGGTTCTATGTTGATGCAACATGGCAAAGTTATTGCCTATACTTCAAGGCAATTGCGGAAACACGAGAAAACATACCCAACTCATGACCTAGAGTTGACTGCGGTTATTCATGCACTAAAGATATGGAGCATTATTTTTATGGCGTTCATGTGGATATTTATACGGATCATAAAAGTCTCCAATATATTTTCGAACAGAAGGAATTGTATTTGAAACAAAGGCGGTGGTTGGAGCTATTAAAAGACTATGATGTGAGTATCTTATATCATCCTGAAAAGGCGAACGTAGTAGCCGATGCTGTTAGCCGCATGTCCATGGGTAGTTTAGGTGATGCTCAACCGGAGAAGAAGGAACTTGTTACACCTCGAAAAAAAAAATATTCCGTTGGTATGCAAGTGAATGAACTAGTGATGAGTACGAGCGTACGATGTTTCCGCGAGTAAGAAATAACATTTGACGACCCTGAGTGAGATTCCGAAGGCAATGGCAATAAGAGAGAGGTTATGCTCCATAATGAATAATTATAGGTTTTGGAAATGTGAAAAGTTGCAAGTTTGCATTCTGGCCAGTTGGTCGTAAAATGAAATACGGACTGTAAAGTGGTATACGGTCCGTAAACTGCCATGTCGTATTTTGGATTCCAAAACTTCAACTTTCTGCCAAATGAGCAAATGGTTAAAAACGACCCAAAATACGGACCGTAAAGTGGTTTACGGCCCGTAAACTGCGTCTGTAAATCACCACATCTCAGTTTGAGTTTCTGGTTCTGATATAATTAAATACGACCACGAAGGATGGTCCGTAAACTGGAATACGGACCGTAAACCAAGTTTACGACCACTGTGTAATTCAAATCAGATTTTTAAGTCATTAAATATGGGGACCAAGGCTTATTTCATTTCACTTCTACATCACACCCCTTCTCTCTAGAACATCTCTCTACATATATTCCACAAGAATTCAAGGATATTTTGTGATCAACAACATAAATCAAGGGAATCAAGTGTAAGAAAACCATCAAGATCTTCCAAGGTCAAGAAATCCAAATGGAGATAAACTAGGGTTTTGCTCAAAGTGGAGTATTATCGACTAAAGCTTGTTCCTACAACATTTAAGGTAAGATTCATGATATCTCTATGTTGTTTAAGGTAGTTAAGAGTTGAAATACTTGGATTGTAGAAGAGTATAGAAAAATGAGTCATGAATATGGAATAGTGTCATTTTGAGAAATAGTATGAATTGAGCTACGGGTCTTGATGTATTGTGATGTAAATACGGTAGAAATGATGTTGAGAACATGAGATGAACAATGTATGTAAACGGACGTCGCGTGTGTTATGGCCATGGTTATGGATGAATTGAATGTAAGTCTAGAAATATGGATAATGTGAATGAGTAATGGCTATTGTTATGGAATCGTGAATTTATTATTGACGTTTGGGAGTCGAGATACGTTATAGAGGAGATGATGTCCGATTTTCTCTAGTTTTAGTCATAGATGCTAGCTATCGATTCTAATGATAGAATGACTTTAATGAAGGTAGAAACGCGATCGTTGAAGGGGAATGTACAAGCCATAAATAGTCGAACGGAAAGGTATGTAAGGCTAACCCTTCTTTCATAAGGCATGGTTCTTTGGCAAAACATCTAAATCCTCTATACGAGTATGTTGTCTTTCAAATGATTTGATCCTCCGAGCTTGTAAGCTCATGATTCTTTATACGCTACGATTGTACTAAGTTCCTCGCATGACGAGTAGGCCAATTAAGGTAGATGAAATGAATGATGATGATAGTGATAATGGTATTGATGATGGCTATAATGATAATAACAATGACGATTATGATAATGGGGTTAAAAGTAAAGATGCTTATGAGCTGTTGTGTATACGTATGACAATTATGGAACACCGAGCTTATATGGCCGGGTAGTATATGTATAGATGTATATGTATGTATATTTACGTAACACGCGCACACCACTGCAGTTGGGTATGGACAACACCGAGCCTTGGTAGGGCTAGATATGTGTAACACTGAGCCTTGGTTGGCCAAGTATGTATGATCACCGAGCCTATATATGATCGGGTATGAGAAACACCGATCCTACGTGGTCGGGTATGTTATATGAGGATATGTATGAAACACCAATCCTACGTGGTCGGGTATGCTATGTAAATGCTATGTGTATGACATGATTATGTATATGATATGATTACGGATATGATATGACCATGCATATGAATGTGAATAAGGGCATGTATACGAATACGAGCACAAATATGGTACGGGTATTATGGTGGAGTACGAATAGTGATGTATGTACACAAATATGTATTAGCAACGGGAAGTTCCTATGAAAGGCAAGTAAGTGCATATGACGATGATATTGCCATTTCCCTTCCTATGCTATTTCTTATGTTGCTATATATGCTTCTATATTTATATTGACTATGCTTTACATACAAAGTACATTCTTCGTACTGACGTCCTTTTGTTTGTGGACGCTGCGTCATGCCCGCAGGTGCACAGGGAGACAGGCTTGATCCATAGCGGTATTCTCAGAGACAACCTAGCAGAGCTCCATTTCATTCGGAGCCATAACCTTTGGGTACTCATTCTTTTGTGTACATAATTATGGGCACAGCGGGGTCCTGTCCCGCTCATGTGATATGTTATACCCTTCTTAGAGGCTCATAGTCACTTGTATATGGTTAGATATGTCTGGCCTCGTTGGCCCATATTTTGTATATCATTTTGATAGCCTTGTCGGCTCATGTACGTTGATGTGGCATAGATCCCAATCATTATATAAAGGCATTGTCGTCCAATGGGACTGGTATGATGAACGAATAGATTTATATGTTTAATTGTATGGCTCACCTAGATGTAAGCATAAAAGTGAGTTAAGGGGAGCCCGGGTGGGCTAGCACCGGGTGCTCGTCGCGGCCCTCTAGATGGGTCGTGACAAAAGTGGTATCAGAGCAGTTCAGTTCGAGGGTGTGTCTACGAGCCGTGTCTAGTAGAGTCTTGGTTATAGGTGTGTTGCGCGCCACACTTATAGACAAGAAGCTGCGGACATTTTAGGAATGAATGACCTTATTTCTTCATAAGAAATCGTGCGGTAGAGCTATGATATAAGAAATTCATGTTCCCTAATCGTGTGTTGTTTATTTCAAAGATGCCTAGAAAGAGAAAAGCTACAGCAGCCCAAAAGGGCAAGATGGTGGCATAAAAGCGGGCGAAAAAAGCACCGCCGCCGGTAGTAGAGGAAAATGAGTCCCAGAGTGCGGCTCAATCTCAGTCCTCCCAGACAGTGCCTATTACTTAGGAGCGTGAGGGAGCCTCCGCCCCAGCTCCAGCACCTCCAGCTCCTCCACCGGATGCCTCAGGCCAAGATGTAAAAGAGGCCATACATTTGCTTACTGAGTTAGTTGCTGCTCAGACTCAGCGGCAAAGTACAGGGCAGGGTGACAGGGCTGTGAGTGCAAAGGCCCGTGACTTCATTACTTTGAACCCTCCGGAATTCTTTGGATCAAAGCTGGAGAAGGATCCTCAGGACTTCATTGATGGTATGTTAAGGACGCTTTGGTTGATACATGCTTCAGACACCGAGTCGGTGGAGTTAGCGTCGTATAGATTAAGAGATGTCTCGATCCAGTGGTATACGGTTTGGATGGCTTCAGGGGGAGCCAATGCACCTCCCTCGGTATGGCAAGAGTTTGTTGATGCTTTTCTCCGACACTATATGCCTCCGGAAGTTCGGCGAGCTAAATCCGATAAGTTCTTAAATTTGAGGCAAGGTAGCATAAGTGCTCTAGAGTATAGTCTCCGCTTCAATTCCTTTGCTAGATATGCTTCGGCCATGGTAGTGGATATGGGTGACCGGGTACACCGATTTGTGAAAGGCCTAGGGCCACATTTGATGGATAGATGCTTGACTGCGTCCCTTCAAGACGGTATGGATATTGCACGCATTCAGGCCCATGCCTAAAACTTAGAAGAAAGCCTGCAATAGCAAAGAAGGGAGCGTTTGCAAGATAGGGGCCATAGCAAGAGGGCCAGATCTTCGGGTCCGATGAGTGAGATTAGAGGTGGGCACATGCAGCAGTTTCCCGGGCATTAAGCCTACTCTATGACCAGTGCACCTCCACGGTTTTCAAGACAGATATTTGATTGATCTGCTCATGCGGGGCCGAGTCCGAGTCCTTCAGGGTCCCAGTTTAGAGGTGATTCGAGTCAGGCAAGGCCGCCCGTGCCACGATGTTCCCAGTGTGGGAAGTTGCATTGGTGTCAATGCCAATCGGGTTCAGATGGTTGCTATTCATGTGGTCGGCCAGGCCATATCGTGCGTGATTGCCCCTCGGTTCATGGTAGGGGTAGGACCCAGCCCTCAGGGTCAGTAGCCGGATCTTCATCTTCTATGCGCCCTATGGGGCCAGGTTCACATGCACCAGTTGGCCATGGTAGAGGCAGAGGGAGAGCTCCCACTTCTAGCGGTCCTCAGCACCGTATTTATGCTTTGGCTGGACGCCAAGATCTTGAGTCTTCTCCTGACGTGGTCGCAGGTGTATTATCGGTATTCTCTCATGATGTATATGCTTTGATTGATCCGGGCTCCACATTGTCCTATGTTACTCCATATATTGCGGGTTGATTTAAAGTCGAACCGGAGTCGATCAAACCTTTTGAGGTGTCTACACCCGTGGGTGAATCGGTAATAACTAGCCGAGTATATATAGATTGTGTAGTTGTGATATGTGACCGCCGTACTATAGTTGACTTGCATGAACTAAAGATGGTACATTTTGATGTCATTATGGGCATGGATTGGTTGGCTTCTTGTTATGCCAATGTTGATTGTAGAATGAAGATGGTTCGTTTCCAGTTTCCGGGAGAACCAGTTTTAGAATGGAAAGGGAATACGACTTCACCAAAAGGTAGGTTTATTTCCTATCTAAAGGAAAGGAAGATGGTCACAAAGGGATGTATTTATCACCTAGTATGAGTTCAAGATATGGAAGCTGAATCGCCATCCCTTCAGTCAGTTCCCGTAGTAAATGAATTTCCGGATGTGTTCCCGGAAGAGCTTCCAGGCCTTCCTCCCGAGCGGAAGATTGACTTTGCTATTGATGTGTTGCCAGACACTAAGCCTATATTTATTCCTCCTTATAGAATGGCACCTGCAGAATTGAAGGAGTTGAAGGAGAAATTGAAAGATTTGCTTGATAAATGCTTTATTAGGCCTAGTTCATCCCCGTGGGGAGCGCCCGTATTGTTAGTTCGAAAGAAAGACGGCTCCTTAAGAATGTGCATTGATTATCGGCAATTGAATAACGTGACGATTAAGAATAAATATCCTCTTCCGAGGATTGATGATTTATTTGATCAATTGCAAGGCGCCAAATGGTTTTTAAAGATTAATTTGAGGTCCGGGTATCATCAAGTGAGCGTTAGGGATAAAGATATCCCTAAGACAGCCTTCAGAACAAGATATGGTCATTTCGAGTTCCGGGTGATGTCGTTTCGGCTAACTAATGCACCGGCAGTATTTATGGATTTGATGAACAATGTGTTTAGGCCCTTCCTGGATTTATTTGTGATCATATTTATTGATGATATCTTGGTGTATTCTAGATCTGAGGCAGAACATGCGGATCATTTGCGCACTGTCCTTGGAGTTCTTCGGACTCGAGAGTTGTTTGCAAAGTTTTCCAAATGCGAGTTTTGGTTGAACTCAGTTGCATTTCTGGGGCATATTGTTGCAGCCGATGGTATTGGAGTGGATAGTCAAAAGATTGAGGCCGTGAAGACTTGGCCAAGGCCCACAACTCCTACGGAGGTTCATAGCTGTCACGACCCAACCCCGTGGGCCGCGACTGGTACCCTAACTGGGTACCCGTACATACCTACTCGACCGATTTTCGAATCATACGGATGTTTTTTTTTTTAAAACAGATGTTACAGAAGTAAGCCGATACAGATACGGCACGCGCGCAAACATACATATATATACATACATACCTGAACATACAGACATTTACATATAAGCCGATAAGGCTAACATACCGACGAAACCCGTAACCGACACATCTATCTACAGGCCTCTACAGACATACAGAATCATATGACGGGACAGGGCCCTGCCGTACCCAGAATTTCCATACATACAGAACATACGGAAGAACAGAAGATATATACCAAAAGTATATGCTCCGGATCGAAGGAGCTCTTCAAACAGCAGAGTCAGAAACCTACGCTGGCGGCGTATCACCTGGTACGTCTGTACCTGCGGGCATGTAGCGCAGCCCCCGAAGAGCGGGGGTCAGTACGAAAAATGTACCGAGTATGTAAAGCAGAAACATAGCAAACATAAACATAGTCCGAACCGGAGTCACAGAAATATAACGGACAGACCCATAAATCAGACGGACGGACAGAGTCATGATCCAGACAGACATACAGAGTCGTGGTTCATACAGATAAACAGAATCATGGTTCGGACAGACAGACGGAATCATAATACGGACAGACGAGCAGAATCAGTATCCATTCAGACGTACGGAATCGGAGTCCATACGGGCGTACCGAATAAAAATCCATACGGACATACAGAATCAGAATCCATATGGACATACAGACATAGTCGTAATTCAGACGGACAGACAGAAGTATGTCGGACAGAATTATGCATGCAGAGTAGTACAGAGTCATACAGAATCATACAGAGGCATGTGCTTAAATAAATACAGATGGCACACGCATACATTCATACAGGTCCCAGCCCTGTCTGGGGGCGCGGTAACAGAACCCAGCCCTCTTAGTACGGGACGCGGTGGACAGACAGAATCAGATCAGATCATATGCCATCCTGGCCGCCATCCCTATACACAGATCATAATATCATACAGACATACAGATCCCGGCCCGCACGCCTAGGGACGCAGTGAAAAATGCAGAGAAATATGCACGATAACAGAACCTGGCCCGGGACACAGTGAAGGAATGCATTGAGACAGACACGAACCGATAAATGAGAAACTACTTACATACAAACTCAACATACAGACTCAATCAAACTGAAGGGTGCCAAACGGCGAGTCAAAATCAGAGTATCCAGATAGTATGCATAGTACGCGCCTATATCCCACTTGGGAAGGCACGACAGATTATTAGCAGAATCAGATTCTCAGATGTTCAGAAATCATTTTGTAAGAATTGCATAAAAATAGTTGTATCATAATCAAAATAATAGTTCAATTGTTTTTTCTGAGAAAATCGAACAAAACGGAAGTATTTAAGGTATTACAGAAGATATCGGGCCTTGCGGGCCCGCCTCGGACCAACTCGAGGCAACATATGTAAATTATCTCTAATAGACCTTATGAGGTCATCCATAATCGTTTGGAAGTATTCCGACTCCGTTTAGGGAACTTTTGTACAAAAACTCACTTTAAAGGCAATTTGTAAGAAAATAGCTTCAATTGAATTGAAGGAATTGGAGCGGTTTTCCGTCTCGAATTCCGGAGAACGGAGTCGTACTTAAGGCTCGCGGCCGAGCCTATCACATCCAGAACATGCCTAGGAACAAAGGGAAATGCTTCACATACCTCGATAGCGCCTTACGCTCACTTGGCGTCGACTTCAATTTCTTCCAAAATCTAGAAATGATCAAGTTTACCATTTGTTAGTTTCAAACTTTTCAATAGTCCAACTTAACACATACTTGCCTACCGAAATTTCGGCAGCATTTCCTCTGTATATATGACATCCCCAAAAGTTAAACACAGCCAAACAATCAACACAACCCAACAACAATATTCATAATAACGACAAGTAGCTCAAAATACATAATAGGGCACAATTTGCCAACTTTCCATCATAACCTAACATTTTCCGTTCCGACTTTACACTTCCAAACCAAACTTATTATTTTTGATATTCATCACCTATCAAAGTCACTACAACACGATTCGGAGGCATACCATACCATTTTCACACGATATACATAAGATATACAAATATACAAACTTTCCATTAAGGCCACAATTTATCCAATTCTCCTAACCTTTAACATACAAGTTCATAACACATTTCCATCTTCCAAATTCATCAACATTAATCATAATTTTCCTCTTGATACATTCATTTCCATTTTTACATAAATCATAACAAAGTTGCATACTTTCCTACAACAACTTGATAACCATTTTTCCATAGCAACAAGAATCATTATCCTTTCATTCACTTCACAATAACACACTTAACATACTAACAAGATTTAATTCACATTCCATCATCAACATGATGCCACACGGCCATGCCTCATATTTTCCAACTTTCACTAATTTATTCAACTTTCACTTCCAATACAATTCCCACCATAACTACAACTAGATTACCACATAAAATTCAATTCATATTTCCTACACCTTAACACACACTCACGGCCAACTTCCAAACAACACACCCACTTTACAAACTTCCATATTTTCATGAATTCTACTCAATTCTACATACTACAACATGAACCAAACTTCATAACATAAGAAAATGAATTGATTCTTACCTTTCCTCTTCAATTTCCACTTGCCACTAAAGTTGTCCTCTTACCAAGATAATAGTATCACTTTGTAGAGAATCTTGCACTTGGTAATAATCCCACAAGAAATGGATTCTTGAACCAAAGGATTTGGCTCCAAAAAATTTTCTTTCCTTTTCTTTTCTCTCTTTCTCTAGCCGTGCTCCCTCTTTCTTTTTCTTGTTCTTTCTTTGTTTTTCTTGAATGTTCTAAGGATATAGATGAATATATAATATGATTTCCATTGTATTTATCACATGGGAATTAATTTATTCCTTGGACTTGGGCCATTTGTTGCTTGGCCGGTTGGGCTTCCTTTTTGGGCCTCACTTTCTATTTTTTTTTTTGAGCCCACTTGTAAGCTAAATAAATTGTAATTCATGGAACAAGTTTCCAAAATTCCAATTTTGTCCTTGGTCTCCTTTCGTAATTCCACACTAACGTTATCATAGCCGACACATTCATACCAAGTAAGGTCCAAATATGGCCTCATTCATTACAAATCAAGTTATCTCGAATTTTTCCGAATATTCAAAAATGCCGGATGTAACATCCTCCCCCCGTTTAGAACATTCGTCCTCGAATGTTAAATTGACCTCATGGGGCGTCATACTACTTCGGGAGGGTTCTCTTTATAGTCGTCCTTTGTTGACTTTCCGACATGGCTTCTTCACCAACATTATGGGGTAATTTTTCACATCACTGATTCAAACGCCTTCATAATATATTTGCTCATACCCCACATAATCATCGAACCATAAGCTATATTCTCGTAACAGACGGATGCCTTTCAGACGTTATAATTAATCATCACTTCTTGTTACACTTCTGAGTTTCTTACCACATTATCGAAATCCTACTTCATACCAGACACTTCATACCAAACAGATTCAGAACTAGAACCGAACGCGTAGAAGCATATTGGACGGAATCGTAATCGGAGGTAGACGTACTAAACCATGGCGGACGGATTCGTAGTCAAAGTCAGGGGTACGGAGGTATGTTAGACAGATCTGAGATCGGAGTCAGGCGTACAGAAATGTATCATACAGAATCATGATCAAAGTTAGACCGACAGAAATGTATCAGATAGAGTCGTGATCAAGATCAGACATACGGAGATGTATCAGGCAGGCGTACGATCGAAATCAGTCGCACAGAAGCATATCAGACGGATTCATATCCGGAGTCAGACATACAGAGGTGTGTCAGACAGATTCGTAATCAGAGTTAATCGTACAGAGATATGTCAGACAGAAACGCATTCAGAATCAATCATACAGAAGTATGTCGACCAGAGATATATTCAGAATCGGATGTACAAATATTTATCAGGTGGGAACATAATTGAGTTCAGAAGCATAGAGGCGTAATAGACAGAGCCTTAGCAGAATCGGAAGTGCAGAAGTATAACAGATAGAATCTGAAGCCGAATCAGATCACTCTTAGTAAGTGTCACGACCCAGCCCCGTGGGCCGCGACTGGCACCCTACCTGGGTACCCAGACCAAATCGCATATTCATTTCCGAACCCAAACTTATTTCAGGATTTTCCAAAAGTTATATCACACATAATTTATATCGAAAATATGTCTTAAGCGGTCATATCAAATCAAACTCAAACAAAGCGGCGGAATAGACATCGCCGGTCAAAATACAAATATATACAAAAGGCCATTTGGGGCCATCATATCAAACAGACCGCTTTGAGACCCGAAAGCAAAATCAGACAACATACACATAGGACCCTCGCCCCACAAAGATGACTACAGACCTCTACGAATTCAAAACAGGACATATGGTGAGACAGGGCCCCGCCGTACCCAAACTGTCAAATATACAAAGTATATATACAAAGTGGAGGAGTCTGTACCAAGAGTGGACTCCGGATCAAGTAAAAGTACTCCGGAAAGCAAGAAGTGAAGCCTACTGCGGAGGATCACCGATGTCTGCACCTGCGGGCATAAAACGCAGCCCCCGGAGAGAGGGGGTCAGTACGAAATATGTACTGAGCATGTAAAGCACGGAGTACAGAATTATGGATCAAAACCGAAAGCAAATCAAATGTCAAAGTGGGGTACAAACTGGTATGTCAAAATTCTGTATCGGAATCATATACATATATTTTATGCAAATAAAAATCATGCAAACGCTTAAGAACGTGGTCGCCACTCCGACGCTGGCGCCACACACAGCATAACACCAGAAGGTTTCAAATCTCCGTACATCCCCGAACATAATCATAATCATCGGTGAGCGTATCGCATCCCGAGCCATATCACAGCATAACTCCAAACGGAACCCGGCCCTATGGCGAAGCCTTGGGAACCGTAACACAGCATACGGCCGAATTATCATAAAACGCACGAATCAAAACCGGCCCGGGAACCGGTGAACGAAGTCATAATAAGGCACGAGCGGAGTCGTGAGCAAACAAATGCAAATCGTATTTCGAAATAGTCTTTCAAAGCAAAATGAACTCATAAGTCATTTTAGAATACAAAGTAGTCGAATACTTAGCCGACATAAAGTTTCATTTTGCAAAACGTTTCCAAAATGGTCCATATAGTTCGGAACATAGATTAGCGCATCGAATAGTCCAAACATACCCCGTAGGAGGATGTTCCAAAGGTCGGAAGTGGTACTTTCAACTTTATTCTCAAAGGTGGCCCGAAGGGCAAATCGGGCATTTTGGGGTAGCGGACCCACCTCGAGTCGAAGTGAGGTGGCGAACATATTTTTACGAGCAGTTATATGCCAAGGGTCATACATAATTATTTCTAGGTTACCCGACCACATTTCGATAGGTTTCAGACGAATAGTGGCATTCTAGCCAAAAGGGAGCCTTTAGGCTTCAATCGAATTGAATGAATAGTAACTTTCCTGTGGATCGGGTTTCGAGGAGCAGAAATGCTCCGGAAGGTCTCATATTCAACTAACACCCTAAGATATGCCAAATAAAGAATTGGGAAGCTTTACATACCTCACAGATGTCGTAAGCTCCTCCAAAAGTCCCGCCCCGTCTCGTCAAAAATCTGCAAATGGTCAAAGTTACCAATTGAGATTCTTAGGCTAAAAATTGCCTTTAATTTCATTTTTGCCTACCGAAATTTCGGCAGCATTTCCCCTATAAATCTAACATCCCCGAGGCGTAGCTCGGCTCAAATTAACCAACCACAACAGCCCACACATCAACAACCAAACCAAACAACAATCAAACCATTCTAGCTTTAAAGTTCTACATGATTTCTAAAGTTGGCAACTTCCATTCAAACTTTCAAAATCCCAATTCTATATTCACATAATTGTATTCATTTACCCATCCAACACTAGCCAAACACATTTCAAATTCAATCTAAGTCATACACGAAATTGCACCAAAATCAATAAATTTCCGTAGTTCTTCAAAATATCAAAATTTCACGACGAACATTCTAACTAACTCCGTTTCATTCCGAATTCATCCATATCATTAATAGTCATATCTAAAGTCTCTAGTACCCAAAATATACATAAAGATACCAAGGATATACACTTTCCGATAATATCCGAATTCGTTTTCCACCGCCAATTTAATTCAACAATCACTCATTTACGATATAAGGATCACAACAACACATTATGCCAACTTAAACAAGATCAATTCAAGTCACTTCTTTCTTCCATAACTCACGGCCAAACACACTACACACACACACCCACGACTTTCTATTTACGTTAAAACTATGGGATTCCCATCTACTCCCACTCCTTAACATATTCATATCAATTATATATCAATCAAGGGCAAAATTCTTACCTTTCTTTGAAAACCCGACTTGTCGAAAACGTCGTTCTTGTGCCAAACTAATTATACCCCGTTGAAGAGGGTCTTGAGTACTTCACAATTATGTAGAAACCAAGATTTTTGGATCACAACACAAGCTAGGAAAATTTTCTTTTCTTTTTTTTTCTATGGTTCGGCCGAATGGGGGTTTTTGACTCAAAGGAATGAATTGTGATTTTCTTGATAATTTCTAAGTGTTACATTGATATATATCCATACTAGAGGTCATGTGCATAGCACATGACTTTTAAAAGTGGGCTTGGACCATGCCTTAGTGGCCGGCCACCCCACCTCTTTGGGCCCAAATGTTTATTTCAATTTCCTTGGCCCAATTCATTAAAAGTCCCGTTTTGTAATTCCCGAAACTAATTTTCGAAATTCCAAATTTACCCTCGGCCTTCCCCAACGTCCTAACATCAATGATTTCATAACCAACATAGCCATATCAACTAAAATCAAAATATTTCTTTATAACAAACAAGTCTTGATTATTTTCTTGATTTCCAATTATACGAAAACACGGGACATAACAGTAAGGCTCCAGTGATTTATGGAAAATTCCCTTATTGGTGACTTGGCTAGCCAAGTTGTCATACAAATCGTCTCGCGTGTCGTTTATCGACTCTTTCAAAGATTCCGCTTATTCGCATTTCTTATCTTTCGTCTTTCCTACCATCCATACTCATTTTCCTTTTCAGACATCGTCATACCAGACTGAGTTATAATGGGATAGGGGTTTTTGTAGTCCTTGACAGTATCTGTGCCCTCACCCCGCTTCGTTTCATGTATTCGGTTTAGTAAAACCTTTCGCCGATCACGATATTAGTTGCCGGGACTCGGCTTTCAATCCATATAGGTACCAGACGAAAATCATACATACGCACATACACATACACATACACATACACACATACACATATATTTACTACTATCTTACTGGCGAACGTCTCTGACTGTTATTCGAATTCGCTCAATTTCCCGAGCGGGGTTGTACCCTTTTCTTTTTTTTGCCCATTTAGTCTGCCTCGTTCTGCGCGACTTTTGTAAAGGCACTAATTACTCCACACATTCTCTTTTCCTTTAGATTACCCCAAACTTTTCATTTATATCCATCATACCTACACTTGTGCAAAACTTTGCATTACTTCCCAGGGGGTCACCCATCCCAGAATTGCTCTGGCTTGAGCACGCTTAACTCCAAAACTTTCATGCATTTCGACGCGTTAGGGCTGATATAATTTCGTCGATCGCCCCGCACGACCTTTGTCGCGTAATTTTAGAGCAAATCGGGGTCTTAGCAAATTTTCAGAAATTTTTGTAGCGGGTCCCACCCCCGGCTAAGTCATACACTTACCATATTGCCTTTCTGAATCTTGGTACCTAACAAGTTAACATTTACCTTACTATTTCTAATACCCAGAAGTACAAGATCACGTAATGCAACAAAATACAGACTTATCCATACATAGATCTCTCAAAAAGAATCGATGGCGTACCTGGGCGTGCGCTCGCAGACGCTCCTGGGTCCTGCCGGCCGGTTAAAGCAAACACGCGGTTCGAAGGACCGCTGTAACCAGAAGCTGCACCACGTCCTCTGCCACGACCCGCTGGCGCTGGTGCTGGGGTCGGTGCTCCTCGCCCCGTGGGGCGCATGGTCGCCGAAGGAGAAGATAAGCCTGCAACGGACCCAGCAGGCCGGGCTGAACCTGAACTGCCCTTAAGCGGGCACTCTCTGACTCGATGGTCTGGGCTCCCACAAAAATAACAAGCGCCCGTAGCGCGATAACACTCCCCCGGGTGGGGTCTCCCACAGTAAGGACATGGGGGTATGGGTGGCCTCGACTGACCGGGACCTCTGCTCACCTGTGGGCCTGGGACTCTGGAGCTCTGTCCCGTGAACTATGGGGGTGTACTGTAGGCTGGCTGGGACGAATACCTGTTACCCTGCCGCTGGGAAGGCTCACCCTGAAATCCCCCTGAATATCCAGCCGATCTGACTCTCTTAGGCCGGCCCCTGTCGTAACCCCTATCAGGCCGACGCTCCCTACGTCGGTCCTCCATGCCCTGGGAGTATGCCTGTACCCGGGCTACATGGATCCCTGGCTGAGAAGCCGTGGCCAACCAACCGTCAATCAGATAAGGGTCTAGTCCCATCACATACCTGTGCACCCTATCGGCCATCTCGGCTACTATGGCGGGCGCATACCTAGCCAGTGAGTCGAACTCTAGGCTGTACTCGCGAACACTTCTACCATTCTGTCTCAGGTTCAAGAACCGATCAACCCTAGCTCTCCGTAGCTCTGATGGTAGAAAATGATCAAGAAAAGCCTTAGTAAACTCGGCCCATACCGCTGGGGGAGCATCGTCACCCCTGGAGAGCTGCCAAGACTCATACCAATTTGCCGCCACCTCATATAATCGATACGAAGCCAACTCCACAGACTCAATCGGCGAAGCCTTAATCAATCGTATTGTACTCTCCATCTTTCTAATGAACTCCTGGGGGTCCTCCTCAGGTTTTGTCCCGGAGAATTCTGGAGGATTGCATGTCAAAAACTCACAAGCCCTGGAGCTCTCATACCTGTCCACACGACCACCCCCAAATCCATGCCTGCGAACCTGCTCCGCCATCAATGTGGTCAATAACTGAACCGCATCTCGCATGGCCCTACCCTCCGCCCCTGCCTGTGGAGCTGGAGGCTCGGGCACTGGAACCTCAGGAGCTTGCGTTGGAGCCGTCTCCCGATTAGCAGCTTCTGCAGCTCTGATATCCTCCGGCAAGGGGGGTGTAACAGATCCAGACGACGGGGGCACGTCCTCAAGTGCAGGCTGCACACTGGCCCTGGTAACCCTCGGGGCCCGGCGGGTCTCTCCTGCCTCTATCCTCGCCTTGCCCTTCTGGGCAGCTGTTGCCTTCTTCGGAGGCATCACTGAAACATAGCAGATCGTTAGGAGAGGATCATCCTACTAATACAGTTCTATCGCACGATCTAAGAATCCAAAGAAGGGTAACATCCTAAATGCCCTGTAGCTTCCTGTTTATAGATGTGGTGCACAACATGTCACGTCCCAACCCCGTAGGCCGCGACCGGTGCCCTAGGTGGGCACCTATACGTACCCGATACCCAGATTAGCAAATTAACGGAATAATATAATAACATTAGTGAATACTACAGAAATTAACAGAAGGGTAGGCTTGGCACACATAGGCCGAGAAGGCCGTCATAGAACAAAACACCCCAAACATATGTACAGAACCCACACAGATATATCCACAGACCTCTACAGAACATAACACAGTCATAAGACGGGACAGGGCCCCGTCATACCCAGAATACTGTACACATCCAGATAGTAGTGTCAGACTGTACCAAAATATGGGCTCTGAAGAAGAGAGCGCCCCAAAATAGCAGTAACAGGATCCTAGACGTGTGGATCGGCAAACCTGTCGTCTGTACCTGCGCGGCATAAAAACGCAGCCCCCGAAGAAAGGGGGTCAGTACGAAATATGTAAAGCAGAAGTACAGAAGTATAAATCATAATAGATTCAGAAAACTGAGTAGAAAAATCCTGAGTGTCATTTGCATATTTTCAAAACAGGCAGAGTATGTACAAAATCATATGTCATATCATATCCGGCCCCAGCCATAGGGCTCGGCAGACAGAACGTGGTCACCCTCCCGACATCGGTGCCACAACAGATAGGAATCAGAAAAAGGGGGCGTGGCCCCGTATCATAAAATGTCATATCAGAATGGCCATAACAAATCAGATCAGAACAGGCGGACATGGCACATCATACTCCACAGACCCATGTACGCGTATACCTGCCCCCTCACCTCGGGGCGCGGCGAACAATGTAGAAGATTACGCTTGACAACATATCCTGGCCCGGGCTCAGTGTGGGAAACGTTGGGACATCCACGAATAGAGTAGTGAGAAACTAATGCAATTTAAAACGTCATAATTATCTTCAAAGACTCGACGAAGCGTATCGAAGACGAACAAATCAAATGGAGTCAGACGGGATCAAAATAACACATTTCGTATGTCAAAATAAATTACGGAAGTATAGCTTCCCCGAAGTCATACCGGGTATCAGAATAATTCCTTGGACTTAATAGAATATTTAAACCACATTCTTTAGACAATTTAAAGGTATTTAACACATTTTCTTTCAAAAATTTGCTTAAAAAGGATTCCTTAACTCATAAGGGCAAAATCGTAATTAGCGGGCCCGCCTCGGGACAAACAAGGCGGCGGGCCCAAATAGTGTTCTTTAACCATATGGAGTCACCTAAAAAGGTTCTACGGACATTCGGCGACGTTTCAAGTAGTTTGAAGTAAAGGTGCCTTATTTCAAGCAAAGGGCACCAAAGATGTTCAATTCTATTGAAGGAAAAATGGAAAATTTCCTTTGCGGATTCCGAGGGCCACGAGGTCCTTCGAGGCCCGGATCCGACCCTAATTCACTAAAGGCATGCCAAGGGAAGTAATAGGGTTGCTTTACATACCTTTCACGCTCCTTAAGCTTCTTCAAACTCGCTTCCCGTTTCGTCGAAAAACTGCAAATGGTCAAGTTTACCATTTGTAAGCCATGGATGCCAAAGTCTTGATTTAATGCACAAATTGGCTACCGAAATTTCGGCAGCACTTCCCCTATACATATAGCACCCCGAGAATTCAACTCGGCTAAAATTTATCAATCAACAACCCAAACAACAAGATCAAGGTCATCTATGAACATTACAAGTACAAATATCCTCCAACTAACAATTTTTCTCACCAGTCAACTTAATTATCAATTCAACCCGATTTTCGAATTAACATTATAATCTCACATCCATTATCATTCAAGATTATCACCACATAAATCTAAAGATATCTCCTATCATTCCTCTTAGGATATACACTTGATATACATGATATACACGTTTCCGCCAAAAACATAACTTATGCAAAACATCAAATCTTTGGCATATAATTTCAAAACAAGTTTCCAACTTCCCAAATTCATCAAAGAACATCAAAATTCACAACCAAACACTTCATTTACTTAATGTCGGAAAAATCATACTAAATCGACATAAGTTCCTACCTTCCAATTCAATACAACTTATATCATTCTAACTCTATTCACATTACAAACATCACAATCCCAACACAACTAACACATTAAACAATCTTAATCCATTTTATTCTCAAGCCATATACACCACACGGCCAAGGGCTATTGTTAGCCATTCAATCAAATTTATTCCACTTTCATTCTCAACATGAATTCCATCACATTCACAACTAGAATACAACATAATTTCAACACATTTGTGGCTATACATCCCATATATATATATACGGCTACACACTCACACACACACCCACTTTGCAAACTTCCACTTCTTCATACAATAAGCACATTTCTACATACTACAACACAAATAAGGCTCAACAACACAATAACAAGATAGAAATTCTTACCTTTTCTTCAAGTTTCCTTTACTTGGACAAGTGATCACCTTGAGGAATCCAAAGCTCCCCACTCCAAACCAACTACACCAAGATGCAAAGGGACCTTGAATTAGTAGGAATTCAACAAGATTTGAATTTTTGAATCAAGATTTTTGGGGGTTGTTTTTCTTCACCTCACCCGAAACCCTCACTTCTTGCTCTTGATCTCTTTTTTTTTTTTTCTAAGTCTCATAATGGATAGGTTATGAAGACTTGGTCTTCTTATAATTAAATGTCACATGCCTTGCACATGATCACATTATTTTGGGCTTGGGCCAAGGCCTACAATGGCCGGCCAAGCACCCCTCTTTGGGCTTCAATTCAATTAATTTTTTTGAGCCCAATAACTTATGGATCACATTTTGTAATTCCCGAAACTAATTTCCAAAATTCCAAAATTACCCTTAGCCTTGTCCCGCACTTTCATAATTCTATTCTTTCATTCATAACTCGTAGGTTCAACGAACTATCAAATTTGGCCTCATATCTCAAGAATCCATTATTTATCAAATTTTTCCCAACGTGTGAAAACACGGGATATAACATCCTCCCCCCCTTTAGAACATTCGTCCTCGAATGTAAAATTAATCTTATAGGGTTTGAAAACACTTTGGGGAGTTCATGCTTACAGACAACACATATTACTTACGATTTATATTGAAATGAACTTAAGCAGGGATTCGAGGTTACCTGTGGCCATAGGGAATAGATGAGGGTATTTCTTCTTCATTTCTTCCTCCGACTCCCAGGTCATCTCCTCTCGGTTATCATTCCGCCACAGTACCTTAACGGAGGCCACATCTTTATTTCGGAGCCTCCTTACCTGACGATCCAAAATAGATACGGGCTGCTCCTCGTACGCTAACTGCTCCGTCACCTGAATATCCTCAGCAGGGAATACTCTGGAAGGGTCTCCAATGCATTTACGAAGCATAGAGACGTGGAACACCGGATGCACCGCTTCCAAATCAGATGGCAAAGCTAACTCATAGGTGACATTCCCAACCTTCCGAACAATCTGATACGGCCCAATATAACGCGGACTGAGCTTACCCTTTCTGCCGAACCGCATCACACCTTTCATAGGCGATACCTTCAGAAATACCCAATCGCCTACCTGAAACTCCAACGGTCGACGCCTTCTATCCGCGTATGACTTCTGTCGACTCTGGGCTGCCAATAGTCGCTCTCGAATAAGGTTCACCTTATCCACAGCCTGCTGGACCATATCTGGGCCGATCAACTCTGTCTCGCCAACATCAAACCAGCCAACCGGCGATCTGCACTTCCTGCCATATAAAGCCTCGTACGGAGCCATCTGGATGCTGGAATGGTAACTATTATTATATGCAAACTCGATCAACGGCAAGTGATCGTCCCAGCTACCCCTGAAATCAATAACGCAAGCCCGTAACATATCCTCCAGCGTCTGTATAGTGCGCTCGGCCTGACCGTCGCTCTGAGGATGAAACGCTGTGCTCAAGCTCACCTGAGTCCCTAGACCCTCCTGAAAAGACCTCCAGAAATGCGCCGTAAACTGGGCGCCCCTGTCAGAGATAATAGATAGAGGAACTCCGTGAAGCTTCACAATCTCCCTAATATAGAGCCTGGCATAATCCTCTGCGGAATAAGTAGTCCTGACGGGAAGAAAATGGGCTGATTTCGTCAGCCTATCCACGACGACCCAAATGGAATCATACTTCCGTGGAGTGCGAGGCAAACCCGTAACGAAATCCATATTAATAGCCTCCCACTTCCATGTCGGGATCTCTATCTCCTGTAGCAGTCCTCCCGGCTTCTGGTGCTCAATCTTGACCTGCTGACAATTAGGACACTGAGCGACGAACTCTGCAATGTCCCGCTTCATACCGTCCCACCAGTAAACACATCGAAGGTCATGATACATCTTCGTAGACCCAGGATGGACTGAATAGCGAGCATAATGTGCCTCGCTCATAACCTGCTGTCGAAGGCCTGCAATGTCAGGTACACATAACCTGCCCCTGTATAATAAAGTGCCGTCCGGCGAAAACTCGAACGGGGTCCTCTCCTTATCATAAGCTGTGTCCCTGTACCGAGCTAAGACCGGATCCTCGAACTGATGTCGCCTAATATTGTCTCTGATGGAGGACTCAGAAACCCCTCGAACAGAAATCCGGGTGTCTCCAGAATCGGCCAGACGAATCCCAAGACTGGCCAACTGCTGAATATCCCGGGCTATCTCCCTCCTGTCTGGCTGTAAGTCTGCCAAACTGCCCATGGACTTCCGACTGAGCGCATCCGCAAAAACATTAGCCTTACCCGGATGATACAAAATATCCACGTCATAATCCTTCAGAAGCTCCAACCACCTCCGCTGCCGCAAATTAAGCTCTCTCTGTCTGAAAATATACTGGAGACTCTTATGATCAGTATAAATATCCACATGAACGCCATATAAATAGTGTCTCCATATCTTCAGAGCATGAATCACCGCTGCGAGTTCCAGATCGTGAGTAGGATAATTCTTCTCATGCTTCTTGAGCTGCCGGGAAGCATACGCTATAACTCTGCCGTGCTGCATCAATACACAGCCTAACCCGATGCCAGAAGCGTCACAATAAATAACATACCCGTCCGGTCCCTCGGGTAGTGTCAGAACTGGGGCTGTAGTCAGCTTCTCCTTCAGCAACTGGAAGCTTCGTTCACAAGCATCAGACCACTGGAACTTAGCTCCCTTCTGAGTCAGCCTTGTCAAAGGCGCTGAAATCGAAGCAAACTTCTCCGCGAATCTCCTGTAATAACCTGCTAACCCTAAGAAACTGCGTACCTCTGTAGGCGTCGTGGGCCTGGGCTAATTCTTCACGGCCTCGATCTTCTGTGTGTCTACCCGGACACCATCAGCTGCAATAACATGGCCTAAGAAAGCCACTGAGGATAGCTAAAATTCACACTTAGAAAATTTCGCATACAGCTTCTGATGTCGGAGTACCCCTAATACCGATCTGAGATGATCCGCGTGCTCTGCCTCGGACCGAGAATAAACCAGGATGTCGTCAATAAATACAATCACAAACATATCCAAGAACGGCCTGAATACCCGGTTCATCAAATCCATAAATACCGCGGGGGCATTAGTAAGCCCAAAAGACATGACCCTGAACTCATAATGCCCGTATCGGGTCCGGAAAGCCGTCTTAGGAATATCAGCCTCGCGAACTCGTACCTGGTGATAACCAGATCGAAGATCTATCTTCGAGAAGTACTTAGCACTCTGCAGCTGATCAAACAAATCATCAATCCTGGGGAGGGGGTATTTATTCTTTATAGTTACCTTATTCAGCTGCCGATAGTCAATACACATACGCAGCGACCCGTCTTTCTTACGCACAAATAATACCGGAGCTCCCCAAGGCGAAGTACTGGGCCTGATGAAGCCCTTATCTAGCAAATCCTTCAACTGCTCTTTCAACTCCTTCAGTTCTGCCGGCGCCATTCTATACGGAGGAATAGAGATAGGCTGAGTACCTGGGAGTAAATCAATAGAGAAATCTAGCTCCCGCTCTGGCGGAAGACCTGGAAGCTCGTCGGGAAAAACATCTGGAAACTCATTAACCACGGGGACTGACTGAAGTGTCGGCGTCTCTGCTGTCAAGTCTTGCACCCGTACCAGATGATAAATATAGCCCTTTCTGATCATTTTCTTTGCCTTAAGGTATGAAATAAACTTACCTTTCGGCGATGCTGTATTACCAGCCCATTCTACAACTGGCTCCCCGGGAAACTGGAAACGGACTACCTTATTCTGGCAGTCCACATGAGCGTAACAGGAAGCTAGCCAATCCATACCCATAATAACGTCGAATTCAATCATATCTAGCTCCACCAAATCTGCCTTAGTGTCACGGTCACATACAAGTACAGAACAATTTTTATACACCCGATTCGCTACAATATAGTCTCCGATCGGTGTGGCCACCTCGAATGGCTCTATAGGCTCAGACATAATACCAATTTTACCAGCAACAAGGGGCGAAATATACGATAAAGTCGAACCTGGATCAATTAATGCATACACAGATCGAGAGAAGACCGATAAAGTACCTGTAACGACATTAGGAGATGCCTCCTGATCCTGACGACTGGCCAAAGCATAGATGCGGTTCGAAGGACCGCCAATACCAGAAGCTGCACCACGGCCTCTGCCGCGACCTGCTGGTGCCGGAGTACCCTGCCCCGTGGGGCGCATAGCCACTGATGAAGATGAAGACCCAGCAGCTGATCCGGTAGGCTGCGCTGCACCACCCGCACTGCCCTTATACGGGCAATCTCTCACCGAATGACCCTGACGGCCACAAGAAAAGCATGCCCCGGTGGCTCTGTAGCACTCTCCCGGGTGGTATCTGCCACAGAAAGAACACTGAACTCTGGGTGGCCTCATCTGACCCGAACCCCTATCTGTCCGCGAACCTAAAGCCCTGGAGCTCTGGCCTGCTCCTGAATACCCTGGGCTATCAAATCTGCGACCTGTAGGCTGGGGAGGTGCGCTCTGTGCCGGGTGAGATGAAAATCTACTAGGCTGCTGCGGCTGCTGGGGCTGCTGCGGCTGCCTGCCCCGAAAATCTCCAGAATAACCCGATGATCTGGCCCTCTTGGGCGGTCTCCGGTCCTGGCTCCTGTCGGCCTGCTGCCCCCCTCGGCCCCTATCCTCCATGCCCTGGGCGTGCGCCTGAATACGGGCAATATCCATATCGGGCTGGGCCGCCAATACCAGACAACTATCAATAAAATAGCGATCGAGCCCCATAATATACCTGTGTATCCTGTCCGCCATCGTAGCTACCACAGTAGGCGCATATCGGGCCAAGGAATCAAACTCCAAACTGTAGTCCCGGATACTGCGGCCCCTCTGTCTCAATAACAAAAATCTGTCAGCCCTGGCTCGTCGTAACTCTGGGGGCAGAAAATGTCCAAGAAAGGCCTGAGAAAAGTCACCCCAAACTGCTGGGGAAGCGTCGTCCCCCCGGGATAGCTTCCACGACTCATACCAGTTCGCTGCCACGTCATATAACCGGTACGAAGCCAATGCGACTGACTCTGTCTCGGAAGCATTAATCAGCTCTAGAGTGCGCCGCATCTTCCTGATAAACTCCTCGGGATCCTCGTCGGGCTTAGTCCCGTAGAACTCTGGAGGACCACAAGTCAAGAACTCCCGGGCCCTCGAGCTGTCACGCCTATACATCCGGTCGCCTCCCAGTCCGTGGCCCTGGGCCTGTCCTGCCACCAATCTGGTCAATAACTGAATCGCCTCCCTCATGGACTGATCCTCAGTGCCTGGCCGTGGAGCTGGAGGCTCAGGTACTGGAACTGCAGGAGCTGGCGGAGGAGCCGTCCCCCGATCTGCAGCTACGGCTGCCCCAATCTCCTCTACTAGCGGCGGTGTAGACGAACCCTCTGTCTGGGGCAAAGTCTCCGGAGCAATATATGTCTGGGCCCTGGTAGTCCTCTGGACCCGGCTCGTCTCTCCAACGGCCACTGACTTGCCCTTTTGGGCCGCTGTTGCCTTTTTCGGAGGCATATCTGCAAATGTAACCATTCGTTAGGGAGGAGTCATCTTTATAACACAGCTCTAACGCACGATCTAAAACAAAAAGAAGGGTAGTATCCTAATGCCCTGTAGCTTCCCGTTCATAGGTGTGGTGCACAACACACCGATAAACAAGACTCTACTAGACACGGTCTGTGGACATTCCGAGGACGAACCGCTCTGATACCACTTTTGTCACGTCCCAACCCCGTAGGCCGCGACCGGTGCCCTAGGTGGGCACCTATACGTACCCGATACCCAGATTAGCAAATTAACGGAATAATATAATAACATTAGTGAATACTACAGAAATTAACAGAAGGGTAGGCTTGGCACACATAGGCCGAGAAGGCCGTCATAGAACAAAACACCCCAAACATATGTACAGAACCCACACAGATATATCCACAGACCTCTACAGAACATAACACAGTCATAAGACGGGACAGGGCCCCGTCATACCCAGAATACTGTACACATCCAGATAGTAGTGTCAGACTGTACCAAAATATGGGCTCTGAAGAAGAGAGCGCCCCAAAATAGCAGTAACAGGATCCTAGACGTGTGGATCGGCAAACCTGTCGTCTGTACCTGCGCGGCATAAAAACGCAGCCCCCGAAGAAAGGGGGTCAGTACGAAATATGTACTGAATATGTAAAGCAGAAGTACAGAAGTATAAATCATAATAGATTCAGAAAACTGAGTAGAAAAATCTTGAGTGTCATTTGCATATTTTCAAAACAGGCAGAGTATGTACAAAATCATATGTCATATCATATCCGGCCCCAGCCATAGGGCTCGGCAGACAGAACGTGGTCACCCTCCCGACATCGGTGCCACAACAGATAGGAATCAGAAAAAGGGGGCGTGGCCCCGTATCATAAAATGTCATATCAGAATGGCCATAACAAATCAGATCAGAACAGGCGGACATGGCACATCATACTCCACAGACCCATGTACGCGTATACCTGCCCCCTCACCTCGGGGCGCGGCGAACAATGCAGAAGATTACGCTTGACAACATATCCTGGCCCGGGCTCAGTGTGGGAAACGTTGGGACATCCACGAATAGAGTAGTGAGAAACTAATGCAATTTAAAACGTCATAATTATCTTCAAAGACTCGACGAAGCGTATCGAAGACGAACAAATCAAATGGAGTCAGACGGGATCAAAATAACACATTTCGTATGTCAAAATAAATTACGGAAGTATAGCTTCCCCGAAGTCATACCGGGTATCAGAATAATTCCTTGGACTTAATAGAATATTTAAACCACATTCTTTAGACAATTTAAAGGTAATTAACACATTTTCTTTCAAAAATTTGCTTAAAAAGGATTCCTTAACTCATAAGGGCAAAATCGTAATTAGCGGGCCCGCCTCGGGACAAACAAGGCGGCGGGCCCAAATAGTGTTCTTTAACCATATGGAGTCACCTAAAAAGGTTCTACGGACATTCGGCGACGTTTCAAGTAGTTTGAAGTAAAGGTGCCTTATTTCAAGCAAAGGGCACCAAAGATGTTCAATTCTATTGAAGGAAAAATGGAAAATTTCCTTTGCGGATTCCGAGGGCCACGAGGTCCTTCGAGGCCCGGATCCGACCCTAATTCACTAAAGGCATGCCAAGGGAAGTAATAGGGTTGCTTTACATACCTTTCACGCTCCTTAAGCTTCTTCAAACTCGCTTCCCGTTTCGTCGAAAAACTGCAAATGGTCAAGTTTACCATTTGTAAGCCATGGATGCCAAAGTCTTGATTTAATGCACAAATTGGCTACCGAAATTTCGGCAGCACTTCCCCTATACATATAGCACCCCGAGAATTCAACTCGGCTAAAATTTATCAATCAACAACCCAAACAACAACATCAAGGTCATCTATGAACATTACAAGTACAAATATCCTCCAACTAACAATTTTTCTCACCAGTCAACTTAATTATCAATTCAACCCGATTTTCGAATTAACATTATAATCTCACATCCATTATCATTCAAGATTATCACCACATAAATCTAAAGATATCTCCTATCATTCCTCTTAGGATATACACTTGATATACATGATATACACGTTTCCGCCAAAAACATAACTTATGCAAAACATCAAATCTTTGGCATATAATTTCAAAACAAGTTTCCAACTTCCCAAATTCATCAAAGAACATCAAAATTCACAACCAAACACTTCATTTACTTAATGTCGGAAAAATCATACTAAATCGACATAAGTTCCTACCTTCCAATTCAATACAACTTATATCATTCTAACTCCATTCACATTACAAACATCACAATCCCAACACAACTAACACATTAAACAATCTTAATCCATTTTATTCTCAAGCCATATACACCACCCGGCCAAGGGCTATTGTTAGCCATTCAATCAAATTTATTCCACTTTCATTCTCAACATGAATTCCATCACATTCACAACTAGAATACAACATAATTTCAACACATTTGTGGCTATACATCCCATATATATATACGGCTACACACTCACACACACACCCACTTTGCAAACTTCCACTTCTTCATACAATAAGCACATTTCTACATACTACAACACAAATAAGGCTCAACAACACAATAACAAGATAGAAATTCTTACCTTTTCTTCAAGTTTCCTTTACTTGGACAAGTGATCACCTTGAGGAATCCAAAGCTCCCCACTCCAAACCAACTACACCAAGATGCAAAGGGACCTTGAATTAGTAGGAATTCAACAAGATTTGAATTTTTGAATCAAGATTTTTGGGGGTTGTTTTTCTTCACCTCACCCGAAACCCTCACTTCTTGCTCTTGATCTCTTTTTTTTTTTTTTTTTTTCTAAGTCTCATAATGGATAGGTTATGAAGACTTGGTCTTCTTATAATTAAATGTCACATGCCTTGCACATGATCACATTATTTTGGGCTTGGGCCAAGGCCTACAATGGCCGGCCAAGCACCCCTCTTTGGGCTTCAATTCAATTAATTTTTTTGAGCCCAATAACTTATGGATCACATTTTGTAATTCCCGAAACTAATTTCCAAAATTCCAAAATTACCCTTAGCCTTGTCCCGCACTTTCATAATTCTATTCTTTCATTCATAACTCGTAGGTTCAACGAACTATCAAATTTGGCCTCATATCTCAAGAATCCATTATTTATCGAATTTTTCCCAACGTGTGAAAACACGGGATATAACACAACACATCGATAAACATAACTCTACTAGACACGGCCTGTAGACATACCGAGGACTAACCGCTCTGATACCACTTCTGTCATGACCCAACCCCATGGGCCGCGACTGGTACCCTAACTGGGTACCCGTACATACCTACCCGACCGATTTTCGAATCATACAGATGTTTTGTTTTTAAAACAAATGTTACAGAAGTAAGCCGATACAGATACGGCACGCGCGCAAACATACATATATATACATACATACCTGAACATACAGACATTTACATATAAGCCGATAAGGCTAACATACCGACGAAACCCGTAACCCACACATCTATCTACAGGCCTCTACAGACATACAGAATCATATGACGGGACAGGGCCCCGCCGTACCCAGAATTTCCATACATACGGAACATACGGAAGAACAGAAGATATATACCAAAAGTATATGCTCCGGATCGAAGGAGCTCTTCAAACAGCAGAGTCAGAAACCTACGCTGGCGGCGTATCACATGGTGCGTCTGCACCTGCGGGCATGTAGCGCAGCCCCCGAAGAGCGGGGGTCAGTACGAAAAATGTAATGAGTGTGTAAAGCAGAAATATAGCAAACATAAACATAGTCCGAACTGGAGTCACAGAAATATAACGGACAGACCCATAAATCAGACGGACGGACAGAGTCATGATCCAGACAGACATACAGAGTCGTGGTTCATACAGATAAACAGAATCATGGTTCGGACAGACAGACGGAATCATAATACGGACAGACGAGCAGAATCAGTATCCATACAGACGTACGGAATCAGAGTCCATACGGGCATACCGAATAAAAATCCATACGAACATACAGAATCAGAATCCATACGGACATACAGACATAGTCGTAATTCAGACGGACAGACAGAAGTTTGTCAGACATAATTATGCATGCAGAGTAGTACAGAGTCATACAGAATCATACAGAGGCATGTGCTTAAATAAATACAGATGGCACACGCATACATTCATACAGGTCCCGGCCCTGTCTGGGGGCGCGGTAACAGAACCCGACCCTCTTAGTACAGGACGCGGTGGACAGACAGAATCAGATAAGATCATATGCCATCCTGGCCGCCATCCCCACACACAGATCATAATATCATACAGGCATACAGATCCCGGCCCGCACGCCGAGGGACGCGGTGAACAATGCAGAGAAATATGCACGATAACAGAACCTGGCCCGGGACGCAGTGAAGGAATGCATTGAGACAGACACGAACCGATAAATGAGAAACTACTTACATACAGACTCAACATACAGACTCAATCAAACTGAAGGGTGCCAAACGGCGAGTCAAAATCAGAGTATCCAGATAGTATGCATAGTACGCGCCTATATCCCACTTGGGAAGGCACGACAGATTATTAGCAGAATCAGATTCTCAGATGTTCAGAAATCATTTTGTAAGAATTGCATAAAAATAGTTGTATCATAATAAAAATAATAGTTCAATTGTTTTCTGAGAAAATCGGACAAAACGGAAGTATTCAAAGTATTACAGAAGATATCGGGCCTTGCGGGCCCGCCTCGGACCAACTCGAGGCAACATATGTAAATTATCTCTAATAGACCTTATGAGGTCATCCATAATCGTTTGGAAGTGTTCCGACTCCGTTTAGGGAAGTTTTGTACAAAAACTCACTTTAAAGGCAATTTGTAAGAAAATAGCTTCAATTGAATTGAAGGAATTGGAGCGGTTTTCTGTCTCGAATTCCGGGGAACGGAGTCGTACTTAAGGCTCGCGGCCGAGCCTATCACATCCAGAACATGCCTAGGAACAAAGGGAAATGCTTCACATACCTCGATAGCGCCTTACGCTCGCTTGGCGTCGACTTCAATTTCGTCCAAAATCTAGAAATGGTCAAGTTTACCATTTGTTAGTTTCAAACTTTTCAATAGTCCAACTTAACACATACTTGCCTACCGAAATTTCGGCAGCATTTCCTCTGTATATATGACATCCCCAAAAGTTAAACACAGCCAAACAATCAACACAGCCCAACAACAATATTCATAATAACGACAAGTAGCTCAAAATACATAATAGGGCACAATTTGCCAACTTTCCATCATAACCAACATTTTCCGTTCCGACCTTACACTTCCAAACCAAACTTATTATTTTTGATATTCATCACCTATCAAAGCCACTACAACATGATTCGGAGGTATACCATACCATTTTCACACGATATACATAAGATATACAAACATACAAACTTTCCATTAAGGCCACAATTTATCCAATTCTCCTAACCTTTAACATACAAGTTCATAACACATTTCCATCTTCCAAATTCATCAACATTAATCATAATTTGCCTCTTGATACATTCATTTCCATTTTTACATAAATCATAACAAAGTTGCATACTTTCCTACAACAACTTGATAACCATTTTTCCATAGCAACAAGAATCATTATCCTTTCATTCACTTCACAATAACACACTTAACATACTAACAAGATTTAATTCACATTCCATCATCAACATGATGCCACACGGCCATGCCTCATATTTTCCAACTTTCACTAATTTATTCAACTTTCACTTCCAATACAATTCCCACCATAACTACAACTAGATTACCACATAAAATTCAATTCATATTTCCTACACCTTAACACACACTCACGACCAACTTCCAAACAACACACCCACTTTACAAACTTCCATATTTTCATGAATTCTACTCAATTCTACATACTACAACATGAACCAAACTTCATAACATAAGAAAATGAATTGATTCTTACCTTTCCTCTTTAATTTCCACTTGCCACTAAAGTTGTCCTCTTACCAAGATAATAGTATCACTTTGTAGAGAATCTTGCACTTGGTAATAATCCCACAAGAAATGGATTTTTGAACCAAAGGATTTGGCTCCAAAAATTTTTCTTTCCTTTTCTTTTCTCTCTTTCTCTAGCCGTGCTCCCTCTTTCTTTTTCTTGTTCTTTCTTTGTTTTTCTTGAATGTTCTAAGGATATAGATGAATATATAATATGATTTCCATTGTATTTATCACATGGGAATTAATTTATTCCTTGGACTTGGGCCATTTGTTGCTTGGCCGGTTGGGCTTCCTTTTTGGGCCTCACTTTCTATTTTTTTTTTGAGCCCACTTGTAGGCTAAATAAATTGTAATTCATGGAACAAGTTTCCAAAATTCCAATTTTGTCCTTGGTCTCCTTTCGTAATTCCACGCCAACGTTATCATAGCCGACACATTCATACCAAGTAAGGTCCAAATATGGCCTCATTCATTACAAATCAAGTTATCTCGAATTTTTCCGAATATTCAAAAATGTCGGATGTAACAATAGCTTTCTGGGCTTACCAGGTTATTACAAGAGGTTTGTTGAAGGCTTTTCTTCTATTTCTGCACCGCTTACAAAGTTGACCCAGAAATCAGCTAAGTTTAAATGGACAGATGCTTGCGAACGTAGTTTCCAAGAGTTGAAGGATAGATTGACTTCTGCCCCAGTCTTGACATTCCCAGAGGGATTCGAAGGATATGTTGTTTATTGTGATGCTTCACGTGTTGGGCTAGGCTGTGTATTGATGCAACATGGTAAAGTGGTTGCGTATGCTACAAGGCAATTGCGGAAACATGAGAAGCGTTATCCGACCCATGATCTAGAATTGGCCGCAGTGGTTCATGCGTTAAAGATATGGAGACATTATTTGTATGGTGTCCATGTGGATATCTACACAGATCATAAGAGTCTCCTGTACATCTTCAAGCAGAAAGAGTTGAATTTGCGGCAACAACGATGGTTGGAATTGCTAAAGGATTGTGATGTCGATATTTTGTATCACCCTGGAAAGGCAAATGTTGTAGCTGATGCTCTTAGCCGCAGATCGATGGGAAGTTTATGTGATGTACGACCAGAGAAGAGGAGAATGGCCCGTGAGATCCAGCAGTTAGCTAGCCTAGGAGTTCGAGTGGTGGACTCAGGTAGTAGGGGAGCTACTATTCGGAATTCAGCGGTCTCGTCATTAGCAGCAGAAGTGAAAGAGCGACAATACGAAGATTCCATGCTAATGCAGTACAGAGATACATTTCCCCAGAAAGAGGAGTCATCATTTGATATTTCAGGAGACGGAGTTCTCCGCTGTCGAGGCAGGTTATGGGTTCCCGATGTGGCAGACTTACGCCACCAAATAATGAGGGAAGCCCATTGTTCCCGCTACTCTATCCACCCCGGAGCGACGAAAATGTATCATAACCTTAAGTCTATATATTGGTGGAATGGAATGAAGAAAGATATAGCGGAATTCGTAGCTCAATGTCCAAATTGCCAACAAGTGAAAGTCGAGCACCAAAAGCCGGGTGGATTGTTGCAAGCTATAGAAATCCCAACTTGGAAATGGGAAGTGATTAACATGGACTTCATTTCGGGCTTACCCCGTTCTCGACGTAAGTATGATTCCATATGGGTGATTTTGGATAGACTCACAAAGTCAGCTCATTTCTTACCCGTCAGAAAGACGTATGTGGTAGAAGATTATGCAAAGCTATATGTTAAGGAGATAGTGAGACTCCATGATGTTCCAGTATCTATTATCTCTGTTAGAGTGACTCAGTTTACAGCTAATTTCTGGACGTCGTTCCAAGAGGGTTTAGGGACCCAAGTAAGCCTTAGCACGGCATTTCATCCACAGACCGACGGACAAGCTGAACGTACTATTCAGACTCTTGAATATATGTTATGAGGATGTATGATAGACTTTGAAGGAAATTGAGATGATCATTTGCCACTCATTGAATTTTCTTACAATAACAGTTACCATTCTAGCATTCAAATGGCACCGTATGAAGCTTTATATGGGCGAAACTATAGATCCCCAATCGGTTGGTTTGAAACAGGAGAGGCTAAATTGATAGGGCCAAATTTGGTCCAGCAAGCTGTAGAGAAAGTTAAGCTCATACAAGATCGGTTGTTAGCAGCCCAAAGTCACCAAAAGTCCTATGTGGATAATCGTCGAAGAGACTTGGAGTTCAAAGTGAAAGACTGGGTATTCTTGAAAGTGTCGCCTATGAAGGGTGTAATGAGGTTTGGCAAAAAGGGGAAACTTAGTCCCCGATACATTGGGCCTTATGAGATTGTATGAAAAGTGGGAAAGTTAGCCTATGAATTAGATCTACCTCCGGATTTGGAGTCAGTCCATCCGGTTTTCCATGTCTCGATGCTTCGGAAGTGTGTAGAGGTCCTACTAAGATCGCACCAATAAGTGATGTACATGTGACAGAAAAGTTATGTTATGAAGAGATACCCATTGCCATAATAGATAGGCAAGTACAGAGGCTTAGAAACAAAGAAGTGGCCTTAGTTAAGGTTTTATGGAGAAGCAGTAAAAGAGAAGAAATGACATGGGAAGCGGAAGAAAGTATGCGATCCAAATACCCTCATTTATTTCAGCCCTTGGAAGAAGTCCAAGATGAGACGTCAAGATTTTAAGGTATGTATGTTTTCCTTTTATGCTTTTTGGGTTGTGCGTGGCCAAATTTGTATGCTATTGTGTTTTGTCCCTATGAGGCATCGATATTATGGGTTATTGTGACAGGATTGTAGTGCCATATTATAGGGGAAACTCTGGCGGAAGTTTTATAGAATCCCCGAAGACTTTAACATTCGAGGACGAATGTTCTTAAGGGGGGAAAAAAATCTTCCATTTGTACGCAAGTGAATGAACTAGTGATGAGTACGAGCGTACGATGTTTCTGCGAGTAAGAAATAACATTTGACGACCCTAAGTGAGATTCTGAAGGCAATCGCAATAAGAGAGAGGTTATGCTCCATAATGAATAATTATAGGTTTTGGAAATGTGAAAAGTTGCAAGTTTGCATTCTGGCCAGTTGGTCGTAAAATGAAATACGGACCGTAAAGTGGTATACGGTCCATAAACTGCCATGTCGTATTTTGGCTTCCAAAACATCAACTTTCTGCCAAATGAGCAAATGGTTAAAAATGACCCAAAATACGAACCGTAAAGTGTTTTATGGCCCATAAACTGCGTCCGTAAATCACCACATCTCAGTTTGAGTTTCTGGTTCTGATATGATTAAATACGACCACGAAGGACGGTCCATAAACTTGAAAACAGACCGTAAACCAAGTTTAGGACCACAGTGCACTTCAAATCAGATTTTTAAGTAATTAAATAAGTGGACCAAGGCATATTTCATTTCACTTCTACATCACACCCCTTCTCTCTAGAACACCTCTCTACATATATTCCACAAGAATTCAAGGATATTTTGTGATCAACAACATAAATCAAGGGAATCAAGTGTAAGAAAACCATCAAGATCATCCAAGGTCAAGAAATCAAAATGGAGATAAACTAGGGTTTTGCTCAAAGTGGAGTATTATCAACTAAAGCTTGTTCCTACAACATTTAAGGTAAGATTCATGATATCTCTATGTTGTTTAAGGTAGTTAAGAGTTGAAATACTTGGATTGTAGAAGAGTATAGAAAAATGAGTCATGAATATGGAATAGTGTCATTTTGAGAAATAGTATGAATTGAGCTATGGGTCTTGATGTATTGTGATTTAAATACGATAGAAATGATGTTGAGAACATGAGATGAACAATGTATGTAAACGGACGTCGTGTGTGTTATGGCCATGGTTATGGATGAATTGAATGTAAGTCTAGAAATATGGATAATGTGAATGAGTAATGGCTATTGTTATGGCATTGTGAATTTATTATTGACGTTTGGGAGTCGAGATACGTTATGGAGGAGATGCTGTCCGATTTTCCCTAGTTTTAGTCATAGATGCTAGCTATCGATTCTAATGATAGTATGACTTTAATGAAGGTAGAAACTCGATCGTTGAAGGGGAACGTACAAGCGATAAATAGTCGAACGGAAAGGTATGTAAGGCTAACCCTTCTTTCATAAGGCATGGTTCTTTGGCAAAACATCTAAATCCTCATTACGAGTATGTTGGCTTTCAAATGATTTGATCCTCCGAGCTTGGAAGCTCATGATTCTTGATACGCTACGATTGTACTAAGTTCCTCGCATGACGAGTAGGCCTATTAAGGTAGATGAAATGAATGATGATGATAGTGATAATGGTATTGATGATGGCTATAATGATAATAACGATGCCGATTATGATAATGGGGTTAAAAGTAAAGATGCTTATGAGCTATTGTGTATACGTATGACTATTATGGAACACCGAGCTTATATGGTCGGGTAGTATATGTATAGATGTATATGTATGTATATTTACGTAATGCGCGCACACCACTGCAGTTGGGTATGGACAACACTGAGCCTTGGTAGGGCCAGGTACGTGTAACACTGAGCCTTGGTTGGCCAGGTATGTATGATCACCGAGCCTATATATGATCGGGTACGTAAAACACCGATCCTACGTGGTCGGGTATGTTATATAAGGATATGTGTGAAACACCGATCCTATGTGGTCGGGTATGTTATATAAGGATATGTATGAAACACCGATCCTACGTGGTCGGGTATGCTATGTAAATGCTATGTGTGTAGCATGATTATGTATATGATATGATTACGAATATGATATGACCATGTATATGAATGTGAATAAGGGCATGTATACAAATACGAGCACAAATATGGTACGGGTATTATGGTGGAGTACGGATAGTGATGTATGTACACAAATACGTATTAGCAAGGGGAAGTTCCTATGAAAGGCAAGTAAGTGCATATGACGATGATATTGCCATTTTCCTTCCTATGCTATTTCTTATGTTGCTATCTATTCTTTAATATTGATATTGACTATGCTTTACATACTCAGTACATTCTTCGTACTAACGTCCTTTTGTTTGTGGACACTGCGTCATGCCCGCAGGTGCACAAGGAGACAGGCTTGATCCATAACGGTATTCTCAAAGACCACCTAGCAGAGCTCCATTTCATTTGGAGCCATAGCTTTTGGGTCCTGTCCCGCTCATGTGTTATGTTATACCCTTCTTAGAGGCTCGTAGTCACTTGTATATGGTTAGATATGTCTTGCCTTGTCGGCCCATATTTTGTATATCATTTTGATAGCCTTGTCGGCTCATGTACGTTGATGTGGCATAGATGCCAATCATTATATAAAGTCATTGTCGTCCAATGGGACTGGTATGATGAACGAATATATTTATATGTTTAATTGTATGGCTCACCTAGATGTAAGCATAAAAGTGAGTTAAGGGGTGCCCGGGTGGGCTAGCACCGGGTGCTCGTCGCGGCCCTCTAGACGTGTCGTGACAGAGTTAGTCTGTGAGCTTCAATAGCTAGCCAGCCTAGGAGTTCACTTAATGGACTCGAGCAGTACGGGAGTTATTGTTCAGAACCCAATGATGTCATCTTTAGTAGAGGAGGTAAATAAACGTGATTATGAGTACCCCATGTTAGTTCATCACAGGGATGTACTCCCTCAGAAAAAGAAGTCATCATTTGAGGTCCCTGCAGATGGAGTTCTCAGGTACCAAGGCAGATTATGTGTTCAGGATGTTGCAGGATTATGTCGACAGATTTTGGAAGAATCCCGTTATTCTCGTTATTTTGTCCATCCAAGAGCGACAAAGATGTACCATGACCTTAAATCTATATATTGGTGGGATGGATTGAAGAAAGACATACTAGAGTTTGTAGCCCAATGTCCTAACTGTCAACAGGTGAAAACCAAGCATCAAAAGCCTGAAGGATTACTGCAAGCTATAGAGATTCCAACTTAGAAATGAGAAGTTATTAATATGGATTTCATTACAGGCTGGCCTCCTTCCCAGCGTAAGTACGATTCTATATGGGTAGTTGTGGATAGACTTACGAAGTCAGCTCATTTTCTACCAATCAGAACTACGTACTCAGCAAAAGATTATGCAAAGTTGTATATCAAAGAGATAGTGCGACTTCATGGTGTTCCAGTGTCCATTATTACTGATAGAGGAGAACAATTTACAACTAATTTTTGGAAGTCCTTCCAAGAATGTTTGGGAACACAAGTGAGGCTTAGCATAGTATTTCATCCACAGACTGATGGGCAGGCTGAGCGCACTATCCAGACCTTTGAAGATATGCTAAGAGCCTGTGTGTTAGAATTTGGAGGTAGTTGGGATGATCATTTGCCGCTTATTTAATTTGCGTACAACTCAAGAAGTTCATCTTTTATGCTGATAGCATTTGCTTCCTTGGTTCCATAGTAACTAGTGCTGGTATTCAAGCTAATCTAAGCAAGATAGAGGCAACCTTAAGTTTGCCAACTCTTACGTCAATTTCAGACATAAGGAGCTTTCATGGAATGGTGTCCTTCTATAGACAGTTTATTAAAGATTTCAGCACATTGGTTGCTCCTATAACTGAGTGTTTGAAGGGAGTCATATTCAAGTGGAATGAAGCTACCCAAATGAGTTTTGAAAAAATCAAGAATAAGATGACACAAGCTCCTATCCTTCAGTTACCAAACTTTAATGATCTATTTGAAGTAGAACATGACGCTTCAAGTGTTGGCATTGGAGGAGTCCTTAGTCAAGAAGGTAAACCCATTGCATACTTTAGTGAGATGTTAGGTGGACCTAAGCTGAGGTATTCCACCTATGAGAAAGAGTTTTATGCTATTATTCTAGTTTTGCAACATTAGAGTCAATACTTGTTGCCCAGAGAGTTTGTTCTATATTCTGATCATGAGGCACTAAAATATCTTAATCATCAACAGAAACTCAATGCGAGGCATAAAAATGGGTAGGGTTCCTTCAGAATTTTCAATTTGTGATCACGCACAAGGCTGGAAAACTAAATCAAGTTGCTGATGCTCTTATACCTTCCATCATGCAAACCACTGTATTCAGATTCTACCACATTAAGGAACTTTATAAGGCTGATCCAAACTTTGGAGTCATTTGGACGAGATGCTTGGAAGGTCCACAAAGAATGTTCTTGATAAGAGATGGCTTTCTTTACTATGGCAAGCAACTTTGCATACCATAAGGCTCTTTAAGAGAGTCCGTTGTTAGAGAAGCACATGAGGATGGATTAGCTGGTCACTCCGGCCATTCTAAGACCTCAAAGATGATTCAAGAAAACTTCTACTGGCCCATGTTGAATTGAGATGTTTTGAGGTTGATTGGATCACGTTACGGTCCGTAACTCGAGTTACGGACCGTCCTTTTTGCTCCAAGTTGTCCGTTTTTCAACATTTCTTATCATTTCCGTTCCTTAGTCAACAAACCCTACAAAATACCAAAATAACATAAGAAACGATGGAAAAACACTTAAAAACAAGCAACACTTCTAGTGACAAATGCTTAAAATGTGCCGAAATTCACGGCACATCAACGTTCCTCGGCACTAACATATGATATTTATGGATCGAGCTGTTCGTTCCGCCGCAATATAACATATTTATGGATTGGGCCGTACGTTCCTCGCCACTAACATATATGGATCGGGCTGCACATTCTGCAACACTATATTTATGGATCAGGCTGGACGTTCCACGGTACTAACATTTAAGGATCGGGTTGCACGTTCCGCAACACTAACACTTATATTATATATATATATATATATATATATATATATATATATATATATATATATATATGTGCTTACTTACATATGATTTTTAAAATGTACAGGTTATCTCTCTTATTCCATGTTACCTTTCGTATCTACATTATGTTGTTATTCATGCCTTACATACTAAGTACATTATTCAAACTGATGCCTCCTTTTTGTGGACGCTGCGCTCATGCCCGCAGGTAGGCAGGGAGACGGATCAGACTTGTAGGTGTTCTATCAGTGGATACTGAGGAGTACTCCACTTACTTCGGAGCTGCAGTCTATTTGGTATTGGTCCTTATGATCATTTTCATTCTATGTAGAGGCTCGTAGGCATGTGTGTATAGTTAGATGTTGTATAGCTCCACCGGTTCATATTATTTTATAATATACTGGTAGCCCTGTCGACCGGTGATGATGGGCATAATTGTTGATGATTATATAGAGCTGCACTGTTAAGCTGTGATATATGTCCTTACAGGTTATGACAACCATGAGCTACCTTTGGGTTCCATCCAGAAATGATTATGAGGTGTACGCTTAGAGGTACTCGGTAGGTTAGCTCTGGGTGCCCGTCATGGCCCTCTGGTTGGGTCGTGACAACTGAATCCTACTAGAACTAGGATAAAAGTGCTACTAATGATAGGAAATTAAATCCTACTAAAATATAAAACAAGAAACAAGAAAACTATTTAGAAAAGGATTCAAGAAACAAGAATTGGAAATAATCTTCAAACTTGAGCTTCTTGGACTTTTCTTTTTCTTGAATTTCAATCTTGTGTTTTTTGGTTTTCTTGGATTTCTTGATCTTTTTCATCTTTCATCATTCTTCCCTTGTTGAGAAAGACTCATTCTCAAGTCTAAAGACTCCATAAATGACGTAAGATTAGCAACAAAAAATATTGGGTACAGTTATACTCACCAGGCTCTAAGTTGCATTTTTCTAGCTTGTCATAGGGCTTCATCGTGATGTAAGAAAGCTTTGCATGTGGCCGAACTACATCCCACTTTCTCGATAGTAACTTTATACCATAATTTCTCAAACATATCACATTCAATTGATCTTCAATATTTAAGGCATGATCAGAAAACTTGAACACTCCCATGTCTTTGTGGTGTTTGCATGCAACATCTGAGTTAGTGCCTTGGAAACCTTCAAATAAATTAAATTCATGTACCTTTGTATTAAGGTTGGAGATCAATTCATGTCTTCTTAAGAACTCCTCGATGATTTTGCTGCTTTTATAGTTGACATGATTATAGCCATTTACCTCAACGAAATTGAGAGATATGAAATTTACACTTTCTTGCAAAAATTCTGTTACACCTCGGAAATTTCTCCATGAATGTACAACGACTAGACCAACGAAGAGTATGAGTGTACGATGTTCTACTAAGAAGGGAAAGACTACCCATGAGTTTTGAAAACGCGAAGGTTGCAGATTTGCATTTCGGCCCAGTGGTCGTAAAACAGAATACGGCCGTAAAGTGATTTACGGACTATAAAGTGCCATCGTCTTCCAACTATCAAAACTTCAACTTTCTGTCAAATGTTGAAATGGTAAAATACGACTCAGAATACGGACCGTAAATTGAAATATGGCCCGTAAACTGTGACCGTAAACCACCATGACTACAGCAAACCTTTCTGTCTCTAATATGCTTAAATACGGTTGTAAAGGACGGACCGTAAACCAGAATACGACCCGTAAACTGGGTTTACGGCCACTGTGCACTCGACTACTGTTCATTAAAAATCAGATTTTGTGATTAATTTAAGGGACTCTTTTCATTCATTTTCATTTCATTTCTCATCTACACAACTCAAGAGGAATCTCGAACATTCCAAACATTTCATCCACAAGAATTTAAGGGAAACTAGTGGTAAACTACATGAAATCCATGGAACCAAGGGTGTGAAGCTCATCAAAGATCATCTACACCAAGAAATTGCAAAGGAAGTGAAATAGGGTTTTTAGCATAAAAGAGTGTTGTTGCTCAAGGCTTGTTCCAACACTACCCAAGGTAAGTTTGATGACCTTCTCATGATGATTGAAGCATTAATACATTGAAACACATGGATTAGAAGAGTGTAGTAAACGGGTCACAAAATGTGAATAGTGCCATAGTTGAATGATAGTTGGATTGCATTATGAATGTCGATGAGTTTGGAGTATAAATATGTTATAAATGACGTGTAGATCATGAAATAGGTGTGATGTATGAGAAAATGTGATGATGAGCTAACACCCATAAATGTGGAGATATTAGAGAAAAATGGTGGAATGTGGAAAATGTGGATAAATGACGATTGTTGAATACAATATTGTGAACGTTGTTGTGAGCGTTTGGGAGTTTAATATAGAATATGGGAAAAGTAGTATAAACAAAGGAAGTGCCGCCCAATTTTCCCTAGAAATAGTAGCGCGTTCTTATAGTCGATTAACTAACGTAAATGTGAATTCTCTTTTGAAGGTAGAAACGCGATATCGAAGGAGAACAAGCGAACGATAGCATAGTTAAACTTCAAAGGTATGTAAGGCTAGTCCCTTCTTCCTAATGGCATGAATCTCATAGCATAATTTTCCTCCTCCTCATGAGTCCCTATATTCCGGAAAGCTAAAAGCCTATATCCATGAGTGGTAATATAAGATAAGAGATATGATATGATGATCTTAAAATGGCATGATGTTATTTATTGGTCACACTCACCTTATACGTTAGTTCCTTCAAGGTGAAGCAGGATGTCGGTAATTGCTCCATAATAAAATCAGGGGATCACGACCTTACGTCACCCCGATAGAGTAAAGTTGGTTATAAACCCTATGCATGTATTATGATAATTTTGTTACGATAAGCCTATTATGATGAGTATGTATGATGATGATATAACACCGCGCCTAGTTGGCCGGGCAATCACCGCTAAGGCGAGCAGCTATACGATACACCATGGCCAAATGGCATGGGCAGAGACCACTAGTGGGCGGCATGAGATGATACCCCGGACGCGGGAGGCCTTGACGCAGGCTCATGTTATGATTATCACACCGATCTGATATGGACGGGCAGCTTATACATTACTATACCACACCTATATGAGCGGGTATCTTATACATTATACATACATGATATGGTGATGAGTATGAGTAAGACAGCATGGCTTAATTCTTTTATATATGATAGTTAGATATAGATGTTCCATACTGATATTTCCTTTATGTCGTTGTTCTATTTCATTGTTTATGCCTCTCATACTCAGTACAATATTCGTGTTGACGTCCGTTTTCTTTGGACGCTGTGATCATGCCCACAGGTAGATAGGGAGGAGAGCTCGACCCAGACCAGCAGTAGCCGTCAGCTGATTGAAAGCACTCCTTTGTTCGGAGGTGCTTATGACGATTCTTTTGTGTATATTCATGCATATGTATTTTTGGGCATGACGGGGTCCTGTCCCATCCTTATGCTTAGCACTCCAGTAGAGGCCCGTAGATGCGCAGTTGGGTTAGATGGTCTCACGAGATGCTATTATATGTATATATTATTTTGATGGCCGAGAGGCAAATGTATTTAAAGAGTATTTATGTTTCCATATAAAATATGATTTTCCTACAATTTAAGTATAAAACTCATAAAAGACCATTAAATGATCAAGAAAAGTAGTAGCACAAGTGGTGCTCGGTGGCTAGCCCCGGGTACCCGTCACGGCCCCTAGCTGGGTCGTGAAAAAAGTGGTATTAGAGCAGTTCGTCCTAGGAAGTGTCTACGAACCGTGTCTAGTAGAGTCTTGTTTATGGTGTGATGCGCGCCACATCAATAAATAAGATTCTACAGGGCAGTTAGGAAAAATGACCATTCTTCTTCTCATGAGATCGTGCGATAGAGCCATGTATAAGACTTTATCCTCCCTAATAGTGTGTTGTGATTTCAGAATGCCGCCAAAGGGGAAGGCTACAGCCGCCCAGAAGGGCAAGGCTACGACAAAGAGGCAGGTAGAAAGAGAGCCTCCGATGAACATAGAAGAAGGCGAATCACATAATGAGGCCTTGTCTAATACTTCATCTACCCCGCCTAATGTGAAAGAGCAAGGACGAGCCCCAGCTCCAATTCCCCCACCGGTTGCTTCGGGTCAACAAATGACCGAGGCCATCCATTTATTGACGCAATTGGTCGCCGCACAGGCACAACGACATAGTGCGAGTTCAAGTGATCGGGCAGCAAGTACTAAAGCCCGTGATTTCATGAGTCTAAATCCTCCGGAGTTTTTCGGGTCAAAGCCGGATGAAGACCCGCAAGGTTTCATAGATGAGGTGTTGAGGACATTGAAGATTGTCCATGCCTCCGAAACTGAATCCGTGGAGTTGGCATCTTATAGACTCCGGGATGTGGCTGTTTTGTGGTACAACAATTGGGTATTATCAAGAGGAGAAAATGCGCCTCCTCCGATTTTGCAAGAATTTGTTGATGCTTTTATTCGTCACTATTTGCCACCCGAGGTCCGCCGAGCTAGAGCAGATAGATTTCTAAATCTGAGGCAAGGAAATATAAGTGCCCGGGAGTACAACATGCAATTTAATTCTTTGGCTAGATATGCCCCGGCTATTGTGGCCGACATGGGAGACCGGGTACATAGATTTGTAAGTGGCCTAGGGCCACATTTATTCAAAGATTATTTGACGGCTTTCTTGCAAAACGGGATGGATTTTTCCCGAATATAGGCCCATGCTCAGAATTTAGAGGGGCGACAACAACCACCAAGAAGTGACCGCGATGGTGAATGAAGGCAAGGCAAGAGGGTTAGATCTATGGGAGCAGATAGTGGTTATAGAGGGGGATCAAGGCAGACATATTCTGGTTACTCAGGCCAGTCGGTGACCGGTGCACCTCCCCGAGTTGCAGGTAGGAGATTTGATCGCTCCTTCCGCTCAGGACAGGGTCAGAGCTCGAGGGCCCCAGACTCCCAAATCAGGGAAGATTATAGCCAGAGGAGACGTCCAGTACCGCGATGCAGCCAGTGCGGTAGATTGCATTACAAACAGTGCCGCCAGGGTTCAGACACTTATTATACTTGTGGCCAGGTGGGGCACATGATGAGAGATTGCCCGTCGATGAGTGGCAGATTTTGAGTTCAGCCTATAGGCTCGGCAGCTGGTTCTTCCTCAGCACGCCCGGCAGGACAGATTCCCCAGATGTCAGCAGGCTGAGGTAGAGGCAGAGGGGCAGCATCTACTTTAGGTGCCACTCAGCCCCGTGTATATGCTTTAGCCGGACGGCAAGATCTCGAGTCCTCCCCGAATGTGGTTACAGGTATATTGTCTATATTCTCCCGTGATCTGTACGCATTGATAGATCCCGGTTCTACTCTTTCTTATATTACTGCATATGTTGCTGGTTGTATTGGGGGGAGACCCGAGTTAATTAAACCTTTTGAGGTACTCACTCCAGTTGGTGATCCCGTGATAGCAAGGAAAGTGTACAAAAATTGTGTCATTGTGATATGTGATCGTCAGACCAAAGCTGATTTGATCGAGCTGAAAATGATAGATTTCGATGTAATCATGGGTATGGATTGGTTGGCCTCGTGTTATGCAAATGTTGATTGCCTCACAAAAGTGGTTCGATTCCAATTCCCGGGAGAGCCCGTACTTGAATGGAAGGGTAATGCAGCATCTCCGAAGGGTAGGTTTATTTCCTACCTTAAAGCGAGGAAAATGATAGCCAAGGGTTATATTTATCATTTAGTTCGGGTTCATGACACCGAGGCAATGCCGCCAACTTTCCAATCAGTTCCGGTTGTGAATGAATTCCCAGATGTATTTCCTGATGAGCTTCCAGGTCTTCCTCTAGAAAGAGAAATAGATTTTGCTATTGATGTGTTGCCAGACACCAAGCCTATTTCTATTCCTCCTTATCGAATGGATCCGGTGGAATTAAAAGAGTTAAAGGCGCAGTTGAAAGACTTGCTTGAAAAGGGGTTTATTAGGCCCAGTTCATCGCCGTCGGGAGCACCGGTCTTGTTTGTAAGAAAGAAATACGGATCTCTACGAATGTGTATCGACTACAGGAAATTGAATAAAGTGACGATAAAGAACAAATATCCTCTTCCGAGATGATTTATTTGATCAGCTACAGGGTGCCAAATGGTTTTGAAAAATAGATTTGAGATCGGGTTACCATCAGGTGAGGGTTAGAGAAGCGGATATTCCCAAGACGGGCTTCAGAACGAGATATGGTCACTATGAATTCCGAGTGATGTCGTTTGGGTTGACTAATGCTCCGGCCGTGTTTATGAACTTGATGAATAATGTGTTCAGGACACTCTTGGATTTATTTGTAATAGTATTTATTGATGATATCCTGGTGTATTCTTGCACAGAATCAGAACATGCAGATCATTGCGAATTGTTCTTGGTATTCTTCGAGCCCGAGAGTTGTATGCAAAATTTTCAAAGTGTGAGTTTTGGCTGAATTCTGTAACATTTCTGGGCCATGTCATTTCAAATGATGGCGTTCGAGTCGACACTCACAAAATTGAAGCTGTGAAGACTTGGCCAGGACCTATAACGCCTACAGAAGTTCGTAGTTTTCTAGGTTTGGCAGGATACTACAGAAGATTCGTAGAGGGTTTTTCATCTATTTCAGCCCCATTGACGAAGCTAAACCAGAAGTCAGCCAAATTTCAGTGGAATGATGCTTGTGAGCGCAGCTTCCAAGAGTTGAAAGGCAGATTGACCTCAGCTCCGGTCTTAACACTTCCCGAAGGGTCAGATGGCTACGTGGTATATTGTGATGCTTCCGGTGTCGTATTACGATGCGTATTGATGCAGCATGGGAAGGTTATTGCATATGCTTCAAGACAATTACGGAAACATGAAAAGAATTATCCAACTCATGATCTCGAATTGGCTGCGGTCATTCATGCCTTAAAAATATGGAGGCATTATTTGTATGGTGTGCATGTTGATATCTATATAGATCAAAAAAGCCTTCAGTACATTTTCAAGCAGAAGGAGTTGAACTTGCGGCAGAGGCGGTGGTTAGAATTATTGAAGGATTATGATGTGGACATTTTGTATCACCCCGAAAAAGCGAATGTAGTAGCCGATGCGCTTAGCCGCCGATCAATGGGCAGTCTATGTGAAGTCCCTCCAGAAAAGAAAGAGATGGTTCATGAGCTCCGCCAACTAGCTAGTCTTGGGGTACGTGTAATAGATTCGGGTAATGTGGGGATTAGTATCAGCAATCCCACAACTTCGTCCTTGGACATAGAAGTGAAGAACCGACAATATGGAGACTCCCAATTGTGCCATTACAGAGACCTATCTCATGAAAAGGAGAAGGCTCCATTTGAAGTTTCTATTGATGGGATTCTTAGGTACCGAGGAAGATTATGTGTGCTGAATGTAGCAGAATTGCGCCGACGAATTCTAGAGGAACCACATTATTCTCAGTATTCCATTCATCCAGGTGCGACCAAAATGTATCATGATCTCAAGTTAATATATTGGTGGGATGGCATGAAGAGAGACATAGCAGAATTTGTAGCATAGTGCCCAAATTGCCAACAAGTAAAAGTTGAACATCAGAAGCCAGGAGGATTATTGCAAGCAATGGAAATCCCTACATGGAAATGGGAAGTGATCAACATGGATTTTGTTGTAGGATTACCCCGTTCTCGAGGCAAGTATGATTCGATATGGGTAATTGTGGACAGGCTCACAAAAGAAGCACATTTTCTTCCAGTTAGAACCACGTACATATCAGAAGACTATGCGAAGTTGTATCTCAAGGAAATTGTGTGACTCCATGGTATACCATTATCTATTATAACAGATAGAGGAGCACAGTTTACAGCCAAGTTTTGGAAGTCCTTCCAAAAAGGTCTAGGCACTCCAGTGAAGCTTAGCACGAAATTTCATCCGCAGACTGACGGACAGTCCGAGCGTACTATCCAGACCTTGGAAGATATGCTACGAGCATGTGTGCTGGATTTCGGTGGAAGTTGGGACGATCATTTGCCGCTAATCGAATTTGCGTATAATAACAGCCATCATTCCAGTATTCAAATGGCTCCATATGAAGCTTTATATGGAAGGAAATGTAGATCCCCAATCGGATGGTTTGAAATAGGAGAAGCACAACTAGTAGGCCCTGAATTAATTCAACAAGCGCTGGAAAAAGTTAAGGTGATCCGAGATCGATTGTTGATAGCCCAAAGTCGCCAAAAGTCTTATGCGGACAATCGCCGACGAGACTTGGAATTCCAAGTTGGTGATTGGGTATTTTTGAAAGTATCGCCAATGAAAGGGGTGATGAGATTTGGTAAGAAAGGGATGCTAAGTCCTAGATACATTGGACCCTATAAAATTATCCGTAAGGTGGGTCATGTAGCCTATGAACTGGATTTGCCTTCAGAGCTTGAATCAGCCCATCCAGTCTTCCACGTTTCGATGCTCCGCAAGTATATTGGAGATCCTACAAAGATTGTCCCGATAGATGATGTGCAAGTGACGGAAAAGCTAACCCATGAAGAGGTGCCTATCGCTATTTTAGACAGGCAAGTACGAAGACTCCAAAATAAAGAGGTAGCTTCAGTCAAAGTCTTATGGCGAAACAACAATCGGGAAGAAATGACTTGGGAAGCAGAAGATAATATGAAGTCTAGGTATCCGCATTTATTTCGACCCCCAGGAGAGATTCAAGATAAAGCACCAGCGATATAAGGTATGTATGTTTATTTTCATGCTTTTGGTCGTGTGTGGCCACAGATATGTCGATGTTGTGATTTAGCCCTGTGAGGCGATGATATTATGGCTTGTTGTGACAGGTTGGTAGTGCCAAATTACAAGGGAAACTCTGGCGAAATATTCGTAGAATCCCGACTGTTTAACATTCGAGGACGAATGCTCCAAAGTGGGGAAGAATGTTACACCTCGAAAATTTCTCCGTGAACGTACAACGAGTAGACCAACGAAGAGTATGAGTGTACGATGTTATACTAAGAAGGGAAAGACTACCCATGAGTTTTGAAAACGCGAAGGTTGCAGATTTGCATTTCGGCCCAGTGGTCGTAAAACAGAATGCGGCCGTAAAGTGATTTACGGACCGTAAAGTGCCATCGTCTTCCAACTATCAAAACTTCATCTTTCTGTCAAATGTTGAAATGGTAAAATACGACTCAGAATACGGACCGTAAATTGAAATACGTCCCGTAACATGTGACCGTAAACCACCATGACTACAGCAAACCTTTCTGTCTCTGATATGCTTAAATACGGTCGCAAAGGACGGACCGTAAAACAGAATACGGCCTGTAAACTGGGTTTACGGCCACTGTGCACCCGACTACTGTTCATTAAAAATCAGATTTTGTGATTAATATAAGGGACTCTTTTCATTCATTTTCATTTCATTTCTCATCGACACAACTCAAGAGGACTCTAGAACATTCCAAACATTTCATCCACAAGAATTTAAGGGAAACTAGTGGTCAACTACATGAAATCCATGGAACCAAGGGTGTGAAGTGATACGCTCAAATTACACCTATTAATGGTATAACGCGGACGTTGTCAAATATAGTAACCCAACAAGGTTGGGGTCGAATCCCACAGAGAACAATATGTAGGCGATTTAAGCAGATTAGGAATTATCACTAACAATAGCTATGTCCGAACGCATCAATGGTGGTTTTTGATAAGGTTTTGATAAAATATGGAAATATAAATTCTAATCTAGAAAGCAAGTAAATTGATCAATGGCAACAAGAATGGAATAAAGGAAACTACTTCTCAAGTAACGATCCAATCTATTTCACGAATTATAAATAATAGCAAGTTTATGTTATTTAGCCTCGGATAATTACTCTAAATTAACTTCTTCCGAAGATTAACTAGACTACCCAATTGAAGATCCCTCAAGCAATTAGGAGCATTAAGAACACCCGAATATGGCTACAAGTGGTATTGCCTATTCCTAGGTCAACTTCCATTAGATGAGGGTTAACGCCCCAAATTTATGTTAATTATTCTATCCCAACCCCGTTCTTCCTCTTCCAAGTTTCAAACAAAGTAAATGGGCGAGTTCAAAGGTTAGCTATTCCATTGAAAACATTCATGAACAAGAATAATTAAAATAGCAAAAACTTACTTGATTAAGAACAATGCAAATGAATAAATAAGCACAACAAGAGTATCAATCTTAATTGTCACCAAGAGATTTCCATCAACAAGGATTAAAAAGAAGAGAGAACATTTTTGTAGGAACCCTAGCCTCCAAGCTGCCAAAGATATCTAATATTTTGCCCTAGTTTTCTATTTATATGAACTGGAATGGAAGACATCGTCAAAATCCGAGTTCTGGTCGAAAATGCCGAAAATTCTTCAACGCGATCGCGCCATGTGTCTGCGCGATCGCGTGCACGACGTCAGCTCCCCTGCTCCCTTCATCGCGATCGCGTATCGATACTGCGCGACCGCGTGGAATTAATAATGCGCATAGGCGCAGTCGCGTTACATTCCAGCGCGAACACGTGGAGTGAAATTCCCGCGTGGGCGCGATCGAGCAGAGTATTTGTCCACGGTATTTTCCAGAACTTCCAGTTATTTCCAGTTTTGCAGCTTTTTTGCTTGTTTTCCACACTTAGGCTCTAGGGACCTCGTATTACCTGAAACATGACAAAAACTACGTAAAATGACATAGACTTGCTTAAAAACAAGTAAAACTTATAGTTAAAAAGCATCGATTGTGGTGTAAAATCACGCCACATCAACACCCCCAACTTAAAGTATTTGCTTGTCCTCAAGCAAGCCATACAAAATCATGACTCAATCTAACACCTTGATATTATATTATAACAATGTCTACATTGGTTTTGACTTTGAACTACCGGCATGCATGTTTTTCTTCCAAGGACCACCCCAATTTCTGTTTTAAAGCAACATACACAACTCAAGAACACTACGACTAACCATGAAGCTTCAATGAATGACATCATATTATCGAACATATTATGGTGCACACAAACGCTACTTTAGGCTGTCACTTTATTTTGTTCAATTTTCATCCTTATGTCCTCACATAGACCAAAGAATGTCCCAACACACATATATACGACAAGAATGGGACGAAGAAGAAAGAGAAGAGAAAAACACTGACACTCACAAAGACAATTCATATTTCCACATGCAAATACCATAGGCTTGCCCTTATTTTCTATGTTCTCATCCTAGGATCGTTCGGTTGTGATCTCATTAGGACTTGTTTCGGCTTGTAATGTAGGTTTAGGGATGGGTCAGATACTTTTTGGATATTAGTGACTCACCCTCCTGGAACACTACAACATCTTGTCACCTTAATTCGCCTCTTTTCTTTCCACCCCTTTATTTTCTTTCAGTTTTTGACCTCGATGTGGTTTTACTTCTAACCAACTTACAATTTTTTTTTTGCGTTACAATTTTCTGTTTTTTATTTTTTTTATATATATATATATATATATACGCAGCTACCACATCGAATCTTCACTAGCAAACTCCACCACCCCCAACTTATGTTTTGAACATATACTCCACATTTAATTCACCCCCAACTTAGGCATTTTGCCTCATCTAATTAATAGCATCAAGGAGGGAACGGGTGTGAAGATGGATTAATTTCACAAAGGGTAAGGTTTCATAATTGGCTAGCCAAGAAAAAGGTCAAAAAGGCTCAAAAGGGGAAACTAGGGGTATTTTCAGCTTTTAGAGAGGCTTATTTAGGCATAGTGACTTATTTACACAAAGAAAGCCTAAGATCATCTCACAACCAAACTAACTTTCGGATTTCATACAAGACCAACCGAGAAGGTTCTAGATTATACATGCATAAACAGAATCAAACTAACAGCTCACACACATATTGGCATAAGGACAATTATTTTTACACTTGTGACCTCATAAGTAGTCATTTATCACACACAATACCCCAATAATAATAATGCCATATAAAGAATCAATCATGTTAATCAATCTTGTTCTAAGTATGAGTTTTCCAAAATTTCGAGGGGTCCAAAATTTCCAACAAACCACAATACATGCCATTAGTTACCAAGTAATACCAATTAAGACAAAATTACTCTACTCAACCTAAGTAACATCCTAAATATGCCAGTTTCAACAAAATGAAAATCCCCCTCAGGAAAAAAAGAACTCTGGCAAAGAAAAGCGAAGGGGTTCCTAAACACCTATTTACCCTACAACGATACCAAATAGCCACCCCCAACTAAAAAAACTTGCAGTGTCCTCACTGCAGTACATCAACACAGAGAAACTTTTTTTTTTCATACCTCCTAGCACTGCGTGCTATGGTCATCTCTGCTCACCGTCTGAACTGGACCTGCTGGGCTCTGGTAGGACAAAATCGTCCTCATTTTCCTCCTCTTCATGTTGTGCGCCGCATACACTCCTCAGAATGCTCATCATTTTGTTCAGGAAATGGAATAAAGGAAACTACTTCTCAAGTAACGATCCAATCTATTTCACGAATTATAAATAATAGCAAGTTTATGTTATTTAGCCTCGGATAATGACTCTAAATTAACTTCTTCCGAAGATTAACTAGACTACCCAATTGAAGATCCCTCAAGCAATTAGGAGCATTAAGAACACCCGAATATGGCTACAAGTGGTATTGCCTATTCCTAGGTCAACTTCCATTAGATGAGGGTTAACGCCCCAAATTTATGTTAATTATTCTATCCCAACCCCGTTCTTCCTATTCCAAGTTTCAAACAAAGTAAATGGGCGAGTTCAAAGGTTAGCTATTCCATTGAAAACATTCACGAACAAGAATAATTAAAATAGCAAAAACTTACTTGATTAAGAACAATGCAAATGAATAAATAAGCACAACAAGAGTATCAATCTTAATTGTCACCAAAAGATTTCCATCAACAAGGATTAAAAAGAAGAGAGAACATTTTTGTAGGAACCCTAGCCTCCAAGCTGCCAAAGATATCTAATATTTTGCCCTAGTTTTCTATTTATATGAACTGGAAAGGAAGACATCGTCAAAATCCGAGTTCTGGTCGAAAATGCCGAAAATTCTTCAACGCGATCGCGCCATGTGTCTGCGCGATCGCGTGCACGACGTCAGCTCCCCTGCTCCCTTCATCGCGATCGCGTATCGATACTGCGCGACTGCGTGGAATTAATAATGCGCATAGGCGCGGTCGCGTTACATTCCAGCGCGAACGCGTGGAGTGAAATTCCCGCGTGGGCGCGATCGCGTGGGTACTCTGCGCGATCGAGCAGAGTATTTTTCCACGGTATTTTCCAGAACTTCCAGTTATTTCCAGTTTTGCAACTTGTTTGCTTGTTTTCCACACTTAGGCTCTAGGGACCTCGTATTACTTGAAACATGACAAAAACTACGTAAAATGACATAGACTTGCTTAAAAACAAGTAAAACTTATAGTTAAAAAGCATCGATTGTGGTGTAAAATCACGCCACATCAACACCCCCAACTTAAAGTATTTGCTTGTCCTCAAGCAAGCCATACAAAATCATGACTCAATCTAACACCTTGATATTATAGAATAACAATGTCTACATTGGTTTTGACTTTGAACTACCGGCATGCATGTTTTTCTTCCAAGGACCACCCCAATTTCTGTTTTAAAGCAACATACACAACTCAAGAACACTATGACTAACCATGAAGCTTCAATGAATGACATCATATTATCGAACATATTATGGTGCACACAAACGCTACTTTAGGCTGTCACTTTATTTTGTTCAATTTTCATCCTTATGTCCTCACATAGACCAAAGAATGTCCCAACACACATATATACGACAAGAATGGGACGAAGAAGAAAGAGAAGAGAAAAACACTCACACTCACAAAGACAATTCATATTTACACATGCAAATACCATAGGCTTGCCCTTATTTTCTATGTTCTCATCCTAGGATCGTTCGGTTGTGATCTCATTAGGACTTGTTTCGGCTTGTAATGTAGGTTTAGGGACGGGTCAGATACTTTTTGGATATTAGTGACTCACCCTCCTTGAACACTACAACATCTTGTCACCTTAATTCGCCTCTTTTCTTTCCACCCCTTTATTTTCTTTCAGTTTTCGACCTCGATGTGGTTTTACTTCTAACCAACTTACAATTTTTTTTTTGCATTACAATATTCTGTTTTTTATTTTTTATGTATATATATATATACGCAGCTACCACATCGAATCTTCACTAGCAAACTCCACCACCCCCAACTTATGTTTTGAACATATACTCCACATTTAATTCACCCCCAACTTAGGCATTTTGCCTCATCTAATTAATAGCATCAAGGAGGGAACGGGTGTGAAGATGGATTAATTTCACAAAGGGTAAGGTTTCATAATTGGCTAGCCAAGAAAAAGGTCAAAAAGGCTCAAAAGGGGAAACTAGGGGTATTTTCAGCTTTTAGAGAGGCTTATTTAGGCATAGTGACTTATTTACACAAAGAAAGCCTAAGATCATCTCAAAACCAAACTAACTTTCGGATTTCATACAAGACCAACCGGGAAGGTTCTAGATTATACATGCATAAACAGAATCAAACTAACAACTCACACACACATTGGCATAAGGACAATTATTTTTACACTTGTGACCTCATAAGTAGTCATTTATCACACACAATACCCCAATAATAATAATGTCGTATAAAGAATCAATCATGTTAATCAATCTTGTTCTAAGTATGAGTTTTCCAAAATTTCGAGGGGTCCAAAATTTCCAACAAACCACAATACATGCCATTAGTTACCAAGTAATACCAATTAAGACAAAATTACTCTACTCAACCTAAGTAACATCCTAAATATGCCAGTTTCAACAAAATGAAAATCCCCCTCAGGAAAAGAACTCTGGCAAAGAAAAGCGAAGGGGTTCCTAAACACCTATTTACCCTACAACGATACCAAATAGCCACCCCCAACTAAAAAAACTTGCAGTGTCCTCACTGCAGTACATCAACACAGAAAAACTTTTTTTTTTCATACCTCCTAGCACTGCGTGCTATGGTCATCTCTGCTCACCCTCTGAACTGGACCTGCTGGGCTCTGGTAGGACAAAATCGTCCTCATTTTCCTCCTCTTCATGTTGTGCGCCGCATACACTCCTCAGAATGCTCATCATTTTGTTCAGGAAATGGAATAAAGGAAACTACTTCTCAAGTAACGATCCAATCTATTTCACGAATTATAAATAATAGCAAGTTTATGTTATTTAGCCTCTGATAATGACTCTAAATTAACTTCTTCCGAAGATTAACTAGACTACCCAATTGAAGATCCCTCAAGCAATTAGGAGCATTAAGAACACCCGAATATGGCTACAAGTGGTATTGCCTATTCCTAGGTCAACTTCCATTAGATGAGGGTTAACGCCCCAAATTTATGTTAATTATTCTATCCCAACCCCGTTCTTCCTCTTCCAAGTTTCAAACAAAGTAAATGGGCGAGTTCAAAGGTTAGCTATTCCATTGAAAACATTCATGAACAAGAATAATTAAAATAGCAAAAACGTACATGATTAAGAACAATGCAAATGAATAAATAAGCACAACAAGAGTATCAATCTTAATTGTCACCAAGAGATTTCCATCAACAAGGATTAAAAAGAAGAGAGAACATTTTTGTAGGAACCCTAGCCTCCAAGCTGCCAAAGATATCTAATATTTTGCCCTAGTTTTCTATTTATATGAACTGGAATGGAAGACATCGTCAAAATCCGAGTTCTGGTCGAAAATGCCGAAAATGCTTCAACGCGATCGCGCCATGTGTCTGCGCGATCGCGTGCACGACTTCAGCTCCCCTGCTCCCTTCATCGCGATCGCGTAGCGATACTACGCGACCGCGTGGAATTAATAATGCGCATAGGCGCGGTCGCGTTACATTCCAGCGCGAACGCGTGGAGTGAAATTCCCGCGTGGGCGCGATCGCGTGGGTACTCTGCGCGATCGAGCAGAGTATTTTTCCACGGTATTTTCCAGAACTTCCAGTTATTTCCAGTTTTGCAGCTTTTTTGCTTGTTTTCCACACTTAGGCTCTAGGGACCTCGTATTACCTGAAACATGACAAAAACTACGTAAAATGACATAGACTTGCTTAAAAACAAGTAAAACTTATAGTTAAAAAGCATCGATTGTGGTGTAAAATCACGCCACATCAACACCCCCAACTTAAAGTATTTGCTTGTCCTCAAGCAAGCCATACAAAATCATGACTCAATCTAACACCTTGATATTATTGAATAACAATGTCTACATTGGTTTTGACTTTGAACTACCGGCATGCATGTTTTTCTTCCAAGGACCACCCCAATTTCTGTTTTAAAGCAACATACACAACTCAAGAACACTACGACTAACCATGAAGCTTCAATGAATGACATCATATTATCGAACATATTATGGTGCACACAAACGCTACTTTAGGCTGTCACTTTATTTTGTTCAATTTTCATCCTTATGTCCTCACATAGACCAAAGAATGTCCCAACACACATATATACGACAAGAATGGGACCAAGACGAAAGAGAAGAGAAAAACACTCACACTCACAAAGACAATTCATATTTACACATGCAAATACCATAGGCTTGCCCTTATTTTCTATGTTCTCATCGTAGGATCGTTCGGTTGTGATCTCATTAGGACTTGTTTCGGCTTGTAATGAAGGTTTAGGGACGGGTCAGATACTTTTTGGATATTAGTGACTCACCCTCCTTGAACACTACAACATCTTGTCACCTTAATTCGCCTCTTTTCTTTCCACCCCTTTATTTTCTTTCAGTTTTCGACCTCGATGTGGTTTTACTTCTAACCAACTTACAATTTTTTTTTGCGTTACAATTTTCTGTTTTTTATTTTTTATGTATATATATATATACGCAGCTACCACATCGAATCTTCACTAGCAAACTCCACCACCCCCAACTTATGTTTTGAACATATACTCCACATTTAATTCACCCCCAACTTAGGCATTTTGCCTCATCTAATTAATAGCATCAAGGAGGGAACGGGTGTGAAGATGGATTAATTTCACAAAGGGTAAGGTTTCATAATTGGCTAGCCAAGAAAAAGGTCAAAAAGGCTCAAAAGGGGAAACTAGGGGTATTTTCAGCTTTTAGAGAGGCTTATTTAGGCATAGTGACTTATTTACACAAAGAAAGCCTAAGATCATCTCACAACCAAACTAACTTTCGGATTTCATACAAGACCAACCGAGAAGGTTCTAGATTATACATGCATAAACAGAATCAAACTAACAGCTCACACACATATTGGCATAAGGACAATTATTTTTACACTTGTGACCTCATAAGTAGTCATTTATCGCACACAATACCCCAATAATAATAATGTCATATAAAGAATCAATCATGTTAATCAATCTTGTTCTAAGTATGAGTTTTCCAAAATTTCGAGGGGTCCAAAATTTCCAACAAACCACAATACATGCCATTAGTTACCAAGTAATACCAATTAAGACAAAATTACTCTACTCAACCTAAGTAACATCCTAAATATGCCAGTTTCAACAAAATGAAAATCCCCCTCAGGAAAAGAACTCTGGCAAAGAAAAGCGAAGGGGTTCCTAAACACCTATTTACCCTACAACGATACCAAATAGCCACCCCCAACTAAAAAAACTTGCAGTGTCCTCACTGCAGTACATCAACACAGAGAAACTTTTTTTTTTCATACCTCCTAGCACTGCGTGCTATGGTCATCTCTGCTCACCCTCTGAACTGGACCTGCTGGGCTCTGGTAGGACAAAATCGTCCTCATTTTCCTCCTCTTCATGTTGTGCGCCGCATACACTCCTCAGAATGCTCATCCTTTTGTTCAGGAAATGGAATAAAGGAAACTACTTCTCAAGTAACGATCCAATCTATTTCACGAATTATAAATAATAGCAAGTTTATGTTATTTAGCCTCGGATAATGACTCTAAATTAACTTCTTTCGAAGATTAACTAGACTACCCAATTGAAGATCCCTCAAGCAATTAGGAGCATTAAGAACACCCGAATATGGCTACAAGTGGTATTGCCTATTCCTAGGTCAACTTCCATTAGATGAGGGTTAACGCCCCTAATTTATGTTAATTATTCTATCCCAACCCCGTTCTTCCTCTTCCAAGTTTCAAACAAAGTAAATGGGCGAGTTCAAAGGTTAGCTATTCCATTGAAAACATTCATGAACAAGAATAATTAAAATAGCAAAAACTTACGTGATTAAGAACAATGCAAATGAATAAATAAGCACAACAAGAGTATCAATCTTAATTGTCACCAAGAGATTTCCATCAACAAGGATTAAAAAGAAGAGAGAACATTTTTGTAGGAACCCTAGCCTCCAAGCTGCCAAGGATGTCTAATATTTTGCCCTAGGTTTCTATTTATATGAACTGGAATGGAAGACATCGTCAAAATCCGAGTTCTGGTCGAAAATGCCGAAAATTCTTCAACGCGATCGCGCCATGTGTCTGCGCGATCGCGTGCACGACGTCAGCTCCCCTGCTCCCTTCATCGCGAACGCGTATCGATACTGCGCGACCGCGTGGAATTAATAATGCGCATAGGCGCGGTCGCGTTACATTCCAGCGCGAACGCGTGGAGTGAAATTCCCGCGTGGGCGCGATCGCTTGGGTACTCTGCGAGATCGCGCAGAGTATTTTTCCACGGTATTTTCCAGAACTTCCAGTTATTTCCAGTTTTGCAACTTTTTTGCTTGTTTTCCACACTTAGGCTCTAGGGACCTCGTATTACCTGAAACATGACAAAAACTACGTAAAATGACATAGACTTGCTTAAAAACAAGTAAAACTTATAGTTAAAAAGCATCGATTGTGGTGTAAAATCACGCCACATCATGAAGCTCATCAAAGATCATTTACACTAAGAAATTGCAAAGGAAGTGAAATAGGGTTTTTGGCATAAAAGAGTGTTGTTACTCAAGGCTTGTTCCAAGACTACCCATGGTAAGTTTGATGACCTTCTCATGATGATTGAAGCATTAATACATTGAAACACATGGATTAGAAGAGTGTAGTAAATGGGTCATAAAATGTGAATAGTGCCATAGTTGAATGATAGTTGGATTACATTATGAATGTCGATGAGTTGGGAGTATAAATATGTTATAAATGACGTGTAGACCATGAAATAGGTGTGATGTATGAGAAAATGTGATGATGAGCTAACACCCATAAATGTGGAGATATTAGAGAAAAATGGTGAAATGTGAAAAATGTAGATAAATGACGATTGTTGAATACAATATTGTGAACGTTGTTGTGAGCGTTTGGGAGTTAATATAGAATATGGGAAAAGTAGTATAAACAAAGGAAGTGCCGCCCAATTTTTCCTAGAAATAGTAGCGCGTTCTTATAGTCGATTAACTAACGTAAATGTGAATTCTCTTTTGAAGGTAGAAACGCTATATCGAAGGAGAACAAGAGAACGATAGCTTAGTTAAACTTCAAAGGTATGTGAGGCTAGTCCCTTCTTCCTAATGGCATGAATCTCATAGCATAATTGTCCTCCTCCTCATGAGTCCCTATATTCCGGAAAGCTAAAAGCCTATATCCATGAATGGTAATATAACATAAGAGATATGATATGATGATCTTAAAATGGCATGATGTTATTTATTGCTCACACTCACCTTATACGTTAGTTCCTTCAAGGTGAGGCAGGATGTCGGTAATTGCTCCATAATGAAATCGGGGCATCACGACCTTACGTCACCCCGATATAGTAAAGTTAGTTATAAACCCTATGCATTTATTATGATAAGTATGTTACGATATGCCTATTATGATGAGTATGTATGATGATGATATAACACAGCGCCTAGTTGGCCGGGCAGTCACCACTAAGGCGGGCAACTATACGATACACCTTGGCCAAATGGCATGGGCAGACACCACTAGTGGGCGGCATGAGATGATACCCCAGACGCGGGAGGCCTGGACGCAGGCTCTTGTTATGATTATCACACTGATCCGATATGGACGGGCCGCTTATACATTACTATACCGCACCTATATGAGCGGGCAGCTTATACATTATGCATACATGATATGGTGATGAGTATGAGTAAGACAGCATGACTTAATTCTTTTATATATGATAGTTAGATATAGATGTTCCATACTGATACTTCCTTTATGTTGTTGTTCTATTTCATTGTTTATGCCTCTCATACTCAGTACAATATTTGTACTAACGTCCGTTTTCTTTGGACGCTGTGATCATGCCCACAAGTAGATAGAGAGGAGAGCTCGACCCAAACCAGCAGTAGCCGTCAGCTGATTGAAAGCACTCCTTTGTTCAGAGGTGCTTATGACGATTCTTTTGTGTATATTCATGCATATGTATTTTTGGGCATGCCGGAGTCCTGTCCCGTCTTTATGCTTAGCACTACAGTAGAGGCTCGTAGATGCGCAGTGTGGGTTAGATGGTCTCACGAGATGCTATTATATGTATATATTATTTTGATGGCCGAGAGGCAAATGTATTTAAAGAGTATTTATGTTTCCATATAAAATATGATTTTCCTACAGTTTGAGTATAAAACTAATAAAAGACCATTAAATGAGCAAGATAAGTAGTAGCACGAGTAGTGCTCGATGGCTAGCCCCGGGTACCCGTCACGGCCACTTGCTGGGTCGTGACAGATTCAACCTTTTGAGGAATAATTCTTGCTCGAACTAGATCATAAATTAAACTCTCATTCATAGACTTCCTTTTCAGCAGCTCATTCTATTTCTCTTGCAAATCATCACAAACTATTGGTCCTATGCAATACCCTGCTTTGGTTGGTGTGGAGTAAGAAACAAAATATGTATTCTTTTCCAAATAACTTAATGGTGGAACTCAATCTCACAAATGGTTGGATCCTCATCAAATTTTGGAGGCAAATTGAATATTTGCGGAACTAATGCATTATCCTCCTCCTTTTGTTGTTCCATATTTATGGGACCAATGATTTGTAAATTGGTCATAAAAGAATCATCAACATACTTGGACTTATGAGCAACATCTTCTGGATTCGAGGGAACCTACTTAATTTTTCGTCCATCCTTTGTAAAAGAGTAGGTATTACGATATTCATCATAGGTAGACACCTTTCATACACCCATGGTCTTCCAAGTAATAAGTGGAAAGCATCCATCTTTATTACATCACACCAAACAAGATCTTTATATATTTTGCCTATAGAAAAAGAAACTAGGCATTGACGAGTTACCTTTAAACCACCATCATCATTCTCAAATTTGATGCTATAAGGATATGGATGAGGTTTTGTTGACAAGCGAAGTTTAGAAACCATCTCTTTAGAAACAACATTTACATGACTTCCTTTATCAATGATTACCGAACATACCTTGCCATTTGAGGGACATCTAGTGCGGAAAAGAGATTCCTTTTTTCTGTTCATCTTCTTGAACCCAACGTCCTCTTCTTTCTTGCATATAATCTGTAATATTCCTCAACTGTGCTCTGATACCAAATTGATGTGATTCTTCGAGTTAACTGATATGATTCTCATTGGCTCGAGTGCATTTATAGATCCTATGATTCGTGGTGGAGCTCAACTTAGAGTCTATGATCTTTATTGGAGCTTATTCACCATATTTGGAGCGTTTCAAAGGGTCTCAAGTGTGTATTTCCACATACACACTTGATGATGATCATTCATGAGAGCCAAGTCTCTACGAGCTTTATAGAGGTGGAATCCCGCAAGGTTTGGGAGATTGCTTGGTTGCGAGATTTAGAGCTCGAGGTGGCTATTTGCGCAAAGGGCTATTTGTGCAAGTGGCGATTTGGCGTAAGAAGGGTTATGCTTGCAAGAACACCATGCATGCAAGGTTGATTAGAGGGTCATCTATGCAAGGAGGGATGTGTTTGGCCATTGAAGGTCAATCCTTGAATTGAAGAATAGACTAAGAAGACTAGCCAAACAAGGCCCTTGCCTCATTAATGGCATTTTTGTAATAACTTAATTTTCTTTAGTCTAGGAGTATAAATACTAGACTTAGACATTTCATTACTAAGATTTTTGATGATGAATATTTGAGAGATACTCATATTTTGAGTGATAGATTATTCGGTAGATTATAGGGCTATTTTAGTCAATATGATGGTGGAATCCATTGTTGATTTGTGAACATTTTATGTCCATTGATATTCATGAAGAGATTGTCATTTTTGGATTCAAATTGAATCTCTTGACTTGAGTGTCAAATCGTAGTGTTTCTTTTAGGATTGGATTCAATTGGAAAGGTCTAAGTTTAATATACTTAGGTTTGTTCATAAATTCGCCCTAATTGGGTCTTGCTTTTATCCTCTACTCCTCATCCCCTTTTTCTTCGTATCTTTTAATTTTGCGTTTTGGATTGAATTGGTTCTTCCCCATTTCGGTTCGTATCATTTGGTATCAGAGAATAGGCTAAGAGACTGTTCCTACAATTTATAATCCTAGGCTCAAAATCTGAAAATCTCAACCAAAAAAAAAATCGAAAATTCCAAAAAAATATATTTTGTACTTTTTTTGGTGGATTTGAGGACAAATTTGAGTTCCTTGATATTAAAAACCCCTAGGTTTCAAATTTTGTGGCAATTGGATGTGTTTTGAAGGTTCTACCATTGTTGAAGCTTGAAGGTTTGAAACTTGAAAGTGGGTTGTGGTGAAGGAAGGTTCTATTGGGTTCAAAAGTTGGTGGGTGTTTTTCTACAAGTCAAGAGGAGTCTAGATCTCAAATTTGAAGGTATTTGGACAATATTTGAAGAATTACCAGTAAAAACCTTCAAGCTTTTGAAGAACTCTGAATGGGTCTTGGTGATTGAGGTTGATTTGGAGCTTAATTCGTATTGGGTTTTGTTATACACATCAAGGGGAACCTAGATCTTTAATTTGGAGGAAAAATAAGTTTATTTGGGCATAGAATTGGTTTTGGATGTTCTTGGTGTTCATAAGAATCTTCATATCTTCATAGTGAGGAAGAAGACTAAAAAGAGTGTTTGATCCAAAATTGTCAACTCAAAAGGGTCAAAAAGTGTTTGTGGGCCAAGCAAACAAAAAATTCAAAAATCAGAAATATTAAGTCCAATTTTCTGATTTTTCAAAAACAAAAAAAAAAGCCCACGTGCGCGTAGGGTCCAAATTTAGAGGCATGAATTTTATTTTTTTCAACACTTAGAAAAATTTTCTAAGTGTTGGCAGATTTTGGTCCAACTTGAGAGGGCTATATCTCCATGTATATAAAGAGTTACGGGGCCCATAAAATATCGAAATTTAAGTTCGGAGAGTCTACTTTCCAAATCAACAAGCCGTTCGTGAATCTGAGTTCTGTAGAAAGCATTATGGCGTTTCAAAAACATGCTGCAAGCAACTCCGAATTTTCTACGTGTTGGCCAAAACCTTCTCAAATTTGTCTAAGTGTTTGGCCAAGGTTTGTTCATTTCTTCTTCTCATTTCTTTGATTCTCCTAGCTAATTAAAAACTAGTATTTGATCCTTACTTGGTTGTTAACTAGTTCTTGAGTTTGTATTTCTTTCGTGCCAATTCTTTTCAAGCTTTTCTTATTTTAATTTCGTTGGAACTTCTTTGGCTCTTTCCATTAGTTTTTGATTCGTCCGTCATTCATTAAACGAGAATCCATTCTTCCACAAAGCTTAGCAACCTTGTGAACTAATTTGGGATAAGAGGTTCTTTACCAACTTTGGAAAAAGCACTAGGTTGAGAGGTAAGGTGGGTGCAACTACAAGTGAAGTGAGGAATTTTTGCTACTAACGTGTTTGCTAGTTTTGTAGGTACAATGTTTAAGTTATGGAATTTGGCATTGCCTCCTTGTAGTATCGAGGCGTACATGGCTTAACTTGTGCAAGAAAGAGAGAACCTATTCGTTGCAAATGGTTAAAATTCAAACGTGGAGTGGCCAACCTTGTGTCCAAAATCTAATGACGAAGGTTACTTCGAATGGGAACACAAGTTGGATGAGATTTTTGAATGTTACCACTACTTGGAAAAAGTGAAAGTGGAGCTAGCTTCTAGCACCCTCAAAGGGATTCTTATAAAGCATTGGGAGCATGAGAAAGGAAGGGGGAACTCAATTGAGACTTGGAATGCCTTAAGGGAATTTTTGAGGTGTCGCTTTTTCAATCCACATGGAAAGAAAAAAGACACCAAGCCCATTCCTAACCCTTCGAAGGGCATTTTGGGAGTTCATTCCCTTTTCAAAGAACATGAGAGATACAAAATTGAGAGGAGTAAGAGAGAGCTATGTGACAACTTTAGAGCGGAAAAAGGAGAGGTTGTGCGGAGTGATGTGAGGGAGTTGTCACAACATCATTCTAACCTTTTTACTTCTTCATCTTGTTATGAAGACTTTTTTGTAGTTACTCAAGGAGATAAATTACTAAAGAAGTCTTCATGTGAAGAACTCCCATGCTTGAAAGAAAGAATGAAGGCCAAGACCATCCCTCCAATTGGTCAAATAAGCTTACCATTGGTAGCTCAAGGTAAGGAAGATCCTTTGAATGCACATCGAGGTAAAGAAGCTTATACTAATACTCCCACTTATTTGAGTGATCTTGATGCCGAATTGAGTATGAAAGATAGTTTACCATGCATTAAGCTTAATGACTCTTTACAATGTGTTTAGCTTAATTGGTCTTTGATGAATATTGACAATGTGGTTGATAGGGGTGCTCCAACACTAGTTGATCCTATTGATGACCGAATTGAATCTTTTTGTGAGGTCAATTTGTGTCCACCTAGTGTTGAAACTTGTGATTTTTGTTTTAGTACATTGTCATGTGATATGATAGCTAACCCAATAGTTTATCCTAGAGATGACCGAATTGACTCTTCTAGTAAGATTGACTTGTGTCCAAGTAGTGTGGGCATTTGTCTAGATCAATTTGCTTGTGATAATAGTCCACTAATTGAGGATTTGTGTGTTGTGCTTAATGGACCTCAATTTAGTGATGATGCTGATATAGTTGATCACTTATCTATTCATGTGCATGAAAGTGATTGGAAAAATGACATTTGTCCTTATGAGAGTGGAATTGCATGTCTTGAACCTTCATCGTTTAATGATTTTCCTCTCATTAGAGATAATGCCTTATTTGAAGTTGACTTGACTTGTGGAAATGATATACCTAGTAGGGTGTATGGTAATGTTGAGAATGTAGTTTCCTTTGGAGACTATAATGTGTTTTGTAACCCACTATGGGATGATGATGATCTTAGTCTTGATGGCAAGCATGGGGTGGGTGTAGTTCTTGACACCATCCCCAAGGAAGAGGGATCCTTCATGAGGATTTGTGACCCACTTGATCGACCAACGTCGAATTTGAGAATGGCTTCTGAAAGTGAACAGTGTTCTTTAAAGAAAGGGAGTGAGTTACACGAACAAGAACACACTTATTGGAAGGACTATGCTAGATCTCCTAACCTAAGAGAGGGGGAGATGCTACTTCGAGCTTGGCATAGGTTAGGTAACCCTTTCCCTTATGATGGAAACCTTCCCTTGAAGGGAAATGACATGATAATTGGGGGAGCATATTTTGAAAATGAAGGTGAAACTTGTTTGCAAATTGTCATTTCTTCCATGAGTGTTCCAAATAGTAATGGCTTGCTTGAACATGTGCTTGAACCCCATAATGAGTATATACTTGATGTCACATTAGTTGAAGAAGTTGTTTTGTGAGACACCTTTCTTTATTACCTATTTTCCTATGAAGATCTTTGGAGGGGTCAACTTCTTGGTGCCCCATATGTGGAGTCTTTCTTCACATTGATTATTGATGAGTGGTTATACCACAAGTTTTTGCATCCTTGGCATGATGGTCGATTTGTTTGTGCTAACACTAACCCGCATGCTTTGAGGATCTTGCTTGTTGTTGTCTTCCCTTAGTTTTTGCTTGGTTCGGATTCGTGGACGAATCCTTTTAAAGAAGGGGAGGATGATATGATTCTCATTGCCTCGAGTGCATTTATAGAGCCTATGATTCGTGGTGGAGCTCAACTTAGAGTCTATAATCTTCATTAGAGCTTATTCACCACATTCGAAGCGTTTCAAAGGGTCTCAAGTGTGTATATCACACTACACATTTGATGATGATCGTTGATGAGAGCCAAGTCTCTATGAGCTTCATAAAGGTGAAATCCTACAAGGTTTGGGAGATTGCTTGGTTAGGAGATTTAGAGCTCGAGGTGGCTATTTGTGCAAGTGGAGACTTGGCGCAAGAAGGGTTATTCTTGCAAGAAGGCCATGCATGCAAGGTTGATTAGAGGGTCATCTATGCAAGGAGGGACGTGTTTGGCCATTTAAGGTCAACCCTTGAATTGAAGAATACACTAAGAAGACTAGCCAAACAAGGCCTTTGCCTTATTAGTGGCATTTTTATAATAACTTAGTCTTCTTTAGTCTAGGAGTATAAATACTAGACTTAGACATTTCATTACTTAGATTTTTTATGATGAATATTTGAGATATACTCATATTTTGAGTGATAGATTGTTAGGTAGATTATAGGGCTATTTTAGTCAATATGATGGTGGAATCCATTATTAGTTTGTGAGCCTTTTATGTCCATTGATATTCATGAATAGATTGCCATTTGTAGATTCAAATTGAATCTCTTGCCTTGAGTGTCAAATAGTAGTGGTTCTTTTAGGATCGGATTCAATTGGAAGGGTCTAAGTTTACTATACTTAGGTTTGTCCATAAATTCGCCCTAATTGGGTCTTGATTTTATCCTCTACTCCTCATCCCCTTTTCTTCGTATCTTTAAATTCCGTATTTTGGATTGAATTGGTTCTTCCCCATTTCGATTCGTATCATTAACAAAGAACCAATCGACCAGGATCTTGTTCTTGAAGGGATTGATGGGCAGAATTCAAGAAACGAACGTAAATTGGGCTATACTTCTTGGAATTATGTGATTTCAAGACGTGGAGAAAGATGACGATTTGAACTATAAAAATAACTATTGAATCTTTTAAATCAAGTAAGTATTGAGGCCGGAACGATGGAAAGAAAATTAAGGTTCTGTGTATGAAATAGAATGAAATTGTTTTCAAGAAACATGTTCTTGAATGATCAAGAACCAATAAAGTTCCTAAGTCACCTCTTGAAATAAACTTACGTGATAAAGAAACACCACACGCTATTGAAAATAAGGTAAAGTCTATCACCACCTTGCTTGGAACCAAAAACAAGGATAAAGAACACCAAATAGAGAAAATAACTCTATTGCAAACTAGGGTTTAAGCTCAAAAACGTGAATTCTATATTTACAAGTGATGAGAACCCTTTATATAGGCCTAGGGTCCCTTCTTTTATGACTACAAATCCCTATTATATTCTAGAAAGGAAATAACTAAAAACAAGGAAAGTAAAATCCTTATTCTACAGGGAAAAGAATAATGAAAACTGAATCCTATTAGAACTAGGATAAAAGTCCTACTAATGATAGGAAATTAAATCCTACTAAAATATAAATCAAGAAACAAGAAACCTATTTAGAAAAGGATTCAAGAAATAAGAATTGGAAATAATCTTCAAACTTGAGCTTCTTGGACTTTTCTTTTTCTTGAATTTCAATCTTGTGTTTCGTGGTTTTCTTGGATTTCTTGATCTTTTTCGTCTTTCATCAAATAGTTACCACTCCAGTATTCAGATGGCCCCGTATGAAGCTCTGAATGGAAGGAAATGTATACCACCTATTAGATGGTTCAAAGTGGGAGAGACAAAGTTAGTAGGCCCAGACTTGATCCAGCAAGCAGTGGAGAAGATCAAGTTTATTTCAGATCGGTTGTTAACAGCCCAAAGTCGTCAAAAATCCTATGTGGACAATCATCAACGAGACTTGAAATTCAATGTTAACGATTGGGTATTCTTGAAAGTGTCGCCGATAAAAGGTGTAATGAGATTTGGCAAGAAGGGCAAGCTTAGTCCTCGATATATCGGGCCTTACAAAATTGTGTGCAAGGTAGGCCAAGTGGCTTATGAGTTAGATCTGCCTTCAGACTTGGAGTAAGTTCACCCAGTGTTTCATGTGTAAATGTTTCGGAAGTGCGTGGGAGATCCTTCAAGAATTATGCCGGTAGATGATGTCCAAGTTACTGAAAAATTGTCCTATGAAGAAGTACCCATTGCCATTCTAGATATGCAAGTTCGAAGACTTAGAACCAAAGATATAGCCTCGGTCAAAGTTTTATGGAGAAACAATAACAGAGAGGAAATGACTTGGGAAGCAGAGAAAGATATGAAGTCCAGGTATCCGTATCTATTTCCACCCCAATAAGAGCCCGGACAGAGACCAGCACCCGCAGGTATGTGGTGCTTCTTTGAATAATTTCTTGGTCGTGTGTGGCCAATATGGGTATTGATGTTGTAGCCCTGTGAGGCATTGTGTATTTTGGGTTATTGTGACAGGATGGTAGTGGTATAATTACAGGGTTCTCTGGCAAAATTTTTGTAGAAATCCCTAAAGAGCTTAACATTCGAGGATGAATGTTCCTAAGGGGGGAGGAATGTTACACCTCGTAGTTTTTGTACGTTTAGATTCGCTAGGTGCTAGTTGTTAAATTATGGACACTGGAGTTATTGTCGAAGATATATGAGATTGGATGTGCTTATCTTGTGGTTATGAAGGTTTAAGCTCATGCAATAGGTCATCGAAGGATTGGGGAACAAGTGCATCAAGGAGATTAAGTTTTTGGAACTTTGGAGAGAAGTTGGACAAGATTTTGGTCTAACTTGGGCGAAGAATATCTTTTAGCGTATGAAGAGTTTTGAGGTAAAGTAAAAGCCTAAATTGAAGTTCAAGAAGTCTAGTTTGCAACGTAACAAACCACGCGTCGATCCGACATCGGAATCAAACATTATGAGCATTTTAAGAAAGGCTGCCAGAGCAGGGATTAACTCTGCGAGAACGCGCGTGAAGGTGGCGCGAACGCGCAGAGCAGCAAGGGCTAACTCAGTGCGAACGCGCCCCAAGGTGGCGCGAACGCGCTGAGTAAATTCTAGGTCGGTGTAACCTGACTCTAGAGTATTATAAAAGGGGGTTTACCTCCTCATTTTTCATCCAAACACTCCTCCAAACTTCCTAAATATTTTGGAAATTTCCCTCCAACTTCCCAAAATATTCTGGAAATTTCCCCCTAACTTCCAATCATCAATTTTTAACGCGAATTAAGTATAATCTCCGGATTCAGGTTCAGACAGCATATAGTTACGATTATCATATCGTATTCCGGTGAATCTTGGCTGGAATTCATGGTGAATACTTAAGATATTGATGTTCTAGCGGAAGTAAGGTATGAATTTCTCCTTATTGCTATTCATTTAGGTTTAATTATGGAGATAGAGCTATTAAATGATCGTATACCAAATTTATTGGTTGAGAAATTGGATAAACATCATGTGGGATGTTTTATGGAATGTTTTGGTATTGACGATGATGTTATTGGCGTTGGTGCTGTTGTTGTTGTGTTCGTTGTTGGTCAATGTGATTTCGGGCTTGGGATATAAACAGGGGAGATGTTGCCTGAATTTTGGCAGATTCTAGAGAAGTTTAATTTGAAGATTTGAGATAGGCATATGAAGATAAGCCTAACAGTAGTGTGATTTCTCTTGAATATAGATTTACGAGCTCGGGAGAATAAGCTTTAAGTAGTAGGAGATAAAAAAGGTATGGTAAGTCTAGTCTATTTCTTTCAAAAGGCATGATTCCTATGTTATGATTCCATACATGTTTTCCATAACGTCCTTATTTCCCAAAAGTTAGAAGTTCATAATTTTTAGAGTTTCTTATGATGTTAAAGTTAGGATGTTTTCTATGATGATGATGATGATTCTATTCTAGAAATTCTAAATGCTTATGGTCTTGATGCTATCATGAGATTATTGAGTTTATTTCATGAATTTCTTTACTTTATTCATTGTTGTTGATCTCACCTTATGATAATGGTTCCTTCAAGGTGAGCTATAGCGATGATGATTGTTCCATAATATAAATCGGAGGTTACCGACCTTACGTTACTCCGATAGAGTTGTAGCTTTTAATTGGGCTCTCATGGATGCTTATTTTTATGTATGATTACACCGTGCCTATATGGCCAGGCAGACACCATTATGGTGGGTCGCTATTGATAATGATAATAACACCATGCCTACATGACCGAGCAGACACCACTACGGTGGGCGGCTATGGATAATAATAATAACACCGTGCCTACATGGCCGAGCAGACTTGAGTTCATTGAGGTTTTTGTGGTTTGATTTTGTTGTTTTTGAAGTTAGATTTGAGTTCATTGAGGTTGAAAACATCGAAACACAAATTTTAAAGTTGTTTGGGTGGGTTTTGATGTTTTCACCATTGAAGCTTCATCAAAGCTTGAAGACCTCAAGTGGGTTTGGTTGGTTTTGGCAAAATTGAGCTTTGATTAGTATTGGACTTTGTTTTCTAGGAGAAAAGGAGTTTATATCCGAAATTTGAGTTAATTTGGAGCTAATTTGAAGGATCTACCATTTATTCGATTTTGAAGGTTTCAAGAACTTGAGGAACAAGCAAGTGGTTCTTCAATTTGTGGTGTTCAATTGGTCTCAATTTGGAGTGGGCCTTGTTCTCTAGGTTGAGGGGAGGCTAGATCCGAAATTTGGGGTCAATTGGAGTTGGAATTGAAGTAGTTGAAAATTTTAATGTTCTTGGTATTCTTGAAGATATTCAAATTTTCATAGGAAAGAGGGTGACCAAAAGGTGGTTTTGATCCAAAAGAATTTTCCAAAATTGTTAAAAAGTGTTTTCTACCGTAAAGGGGGTAAATCCTAGGTTGATTGGGTCCCAATAGGTCAACAAATCCAAGAGAATCGTGCACAAATCACGAGCCCAAAGAAGGGCAGTAGCGTTCAGATTCAGGTGCTATTATATGGACCACATAATATTATATGGTCCGTAAAAGATGGCCGTGAAACACAAGCTATTTGGGACTAGTTCTGTCCCAATTTTGGCCCTTAACAAATGGACACTTTCATGGACAACAAAATGTTATATGGTCCATATAAATTGATCATATAAGTTGGGTTCAATTTGGAGCTTACTATTTGCGAAGATCATTAAATACAATCAAGGTTTTTGACCGTATAAACTTATTTGAACCGTATAAGTCTACATCTCCAACCGTATAAACGTCAAGTCTTGGTCGTATAAGTAGAAGTTTGGACATATAAGTGGTCGTATAACTGGACCTTGGCCGTGAAAGGTGGTCGTGAAATAATATATTAACCGTGAAAGTGGTCGTATAAGTGGGATTTCAACAACATTGTTCGAGGTATTCGATCTTGATTCAACTTCGATTCCTTCCACTTTTATCTCACATCTTTGATTCTTAAAACTAATTAACAACTTTTAATTGTTCTCACTTGTTGATGATTAGTTCTTGAGTCTGATTCATTTCGTGCCTATTCTTTCAAGCTTTTCTCGTTTTAATATCATTGAAACTTCTTTGGCTCAAGTCTTTTTTCTTTATCGAGTTGTCCGTCTTTCGATTAACAAGAGTCTATTCCTCCACAAAGGTTAGCAATCTTGTGAATTGATTTGGATTAAAAGGGTTCTTGACCAACCTTGGAAGAAGTTTAGGTTGAGAGGTAAGTTTGAGTGCAAACACGAGTGACGTTAGGAGCTTTTTCTACTAATCTAGTTTGCTCATTTTGTAGGTACACGAAGAGGAGACATAAGGAGAAGGAGAGATAAGGATGTCATCCATAGCTTTCGAGTCTCGTGGAGACGATTTTGAAGGTTATGCCCCTAGCAATAGAGGGTATGACTATGAGGGTGACGGAGGTTATGAGGGAGTTGACGAGAGGTATGACCATGATGATGGGCATCGCTATTCTTACAATGAATATGATGGTGATGGTGCTCGTAGACCGAATCAATAATATGGTCGATACGATCATAACCCGTATGAGGGTGAAGAATACTACTCCCAAGGTAATTGTCAGGCAACACCTCATGAGGCTTATGAAGAGAAGGGGAATAGATGAGTATGAAGAAGGGTCCTATGGTGGATACGAGCATCAAGAGTCATCCTACACGCCATGGACATGGGGGCGAATTGAGGTATTTTCCTTCCTCACACTTTCGATATGAACCACTTGGTAAGAACTTGCAAGAATGTGATGATTATGAGCCTAATGGCAATGCGCTTTGTGGTGAATATACTTGTAAAGATAATGAAATTGAACAAGACTCTTATGAGGGATCTTCTAGTAGACATTCATGTACATCGGCTTGTTATACTTACTCCAAGCAAAAAGGTATAAGTGTATGGATTGGGCCGAGTAGGAGTCCGCCTAGAAGCAGAAGAGAGTATACATTTCCTTCTCCAACAAACATGATGAATCATGCTTCTTATCCTAAATCGGAGTTACCATGTTCCCAATATGGTTATGATGTGGAGGGTAGGAGGAGATAAGTGTTTAGGGGAGATGACTAATATGTTGGGTATGGAAGTCCTTATGGCGGTTACTCAAATCTGATATCTTGTCCTACTACAAGGAATACAATGAATATTACTCTTATCCTAATCCGAGGTTACCATGTTCTCGCGGTGGTTATGTTGTGAAAACTAGGAGAGGAGTGACGATAGGTGAAGTAAGTCAGAGGAATGAAGGAACTCAAGCGAGGAATGATCCCAAAGAAGAAACAAGCACAAGTGGTGGGTTCAAGAAGATAAAATAAGACTTCAAGTACATGAGGGAAATGCTTCTCCTAATGCAAGAACAAGTCCACAAGACACAACAAATTGTGAGAGAAAAGATTGAGAGGAGTAACGGAGTGAAAAGTGACTACTCTAGAGCAGAAAAATTAGAGGATGTGAGGAGTAAGGTGAGCGAGTTGTCACAAACTTTATCAAACCCTCGTAGCTTTTCTAGTGGCCTTGTTGATTGTGCAGGTATTCTCGGAAGCAAGCCGAATGATGAACCTCGAACTTTGAAAGTTCATGAGGTAGTTGAGAGCTTCCCGAATGAGCAAATGGACTCCCAAGTTGAAATCCATGGTAAAGGAGATGTTGTGTACGAAGTTCAAGGTAAAATAGCTAATCTTAACACCACAAATGATGTGATTGACCATGTTGTTTAAGTGAGTGTAAATGATAGCTTGTCCTTAATTGAGCTTAATGAGTCTTTTCCTTGTGATGAGCTTAGAGCTATAATGACAATTGACAATATAGTTTAAATGGATGGTCCAACACTAGTTGATCCTATTGATGACTATCTTGACTTTTCTTTTGAGTTCAAGTTGTGTCCACCTAGTGTTGATCCTCTTGATTTGCATGTCAGTACAATGTCATGTGAGATGTTACGACACCTACTAGCTAGTTGATCCTAGCGATGACCGAATTGATTCTTCTAGCAAGATCAATTTGCGTCCAACTAGTGTGGTTGATTATGTTGATCAATTTGTTTGCTATGAAAATTCACTATTTGAGGAACCATGTGATATGCTTAATGACCCTCAATTTAGTGACGATGTTGGTATAATTGATCATTTACCTAGTCGTGTGCATGAAAGTACTGTGGAAAGTGACTGTTCTCTTTATGAGAGTGGAATTGCATGCTCTGATACTTCATTGTTAATTGATTCTTCTCTCCTCATAGATAATGCGTTATTTGAAATTGACATGACTATTGGGAATGATGAACCTAGTGGGGGTGTTTGGTAATGTTGAACATTTGGTTTCTTTTGGAGACTATAATGTGATATATAACCCACTATGGAGTGATGACACTCTTTCCCATGATGGAGATCTTCCTTTGAAGGATTGTGATCCATATGTGGGGAAGGAAAGTGTTACAAAGAAAGGTGATTCTTGTCTAGAAATTGGAAATTCTTCCTTTCATGTTCAACTTCATAATAGCCTATTGAATGATATTATTCTTGAACCTAATAGTGAGGCTACATTGGGGGATGACATAGATGAGGAGGTTTTCTTAAGTGATACCTTTCTTTATTACTTGTTTGCATATGATGACGCTCTTGTGTGTGTTTAGGATGCATCTTATGTAGAGGAAGGTACTTATGGGGTTGATGGGAGTGTTTTTTACTATGAAAAGTGGATATTCTTCCCATTTTCTCCCAGTGATACTCTTTCCTTTGAACTCTTTGCTTGTAAATTCCTTTGTGTGTTATTGGATAAATCTATAATAGGATTACCTGAAGGATTTTTGCACAATGACTTGAGGCATAATTTTGTCTATGACTCTAATGCTTTGTCCTCTTGTCTTGACTTGGTTTTAAAACCATTGTTAGTTGAGACTAGTGTAATGAGTGGGATTCTAGGTTGGAGTAACCTTTTATTGAATCTTACACTAGTCTTAAAATGGGTCAATCTTGTTTGAGGAGTGAGGATACTATGTGTTTCATATCTTCTATAACCAATGTAGTTTCCCATACTTCTTATTCTAAGTACATTGGTGCCATCACATTGTCCTTACTTCATGCTTTTCGAGGAAATCACCTTGTTGATATCCCATTTGTGTACATGCTTTTCTTGATAATTATTGATGTGTGGTTGTACTACAAATTTGTCCATTATTGGCATGTATATATGGTTATTACTTTGTATGCTAACCCTCAATCCTTGAGGAGTATGTTTTCGTATGTCTTCCCTTGGGTTTTTCTAGGTTCGGATTCGAGGACGAATCTTTTTGAAGAAAGGGAGGATGATATGATCCTACTTGGCACACTTCACTTTAAGACATCCACCTAAGGCCAAGTCATGGAACTTCAAACTCTACAAGCGGCGTGGATGACAAGGATGGTGTGGAAGGCCTTTGGAGGCTCCTACAAGCCACAAAAGATGGCTTACAATGTGTAGAAGGTAGCTTGGGCGAGGCTTGAAGAAAAAGCTACTAGAAAAGAGGCTATAAGCTCCAGTGCCTAGAAGTGCAAGAAGGGTAGAAATGCAAAGTGGCTACAATTGCCTGCTTGGACAAGATCGGGAGTTGGCTATTTGCGCAAGAAGGAATCATTTCGAAATTCCAAGCCAACATTCAAGATAGCCAAACAAGGCCCTTGCCTCATTAAGGACATTTTTGTAATAACTATCCCAACTCTTAAGTCTCTTAGTATAAATATTAGACTAAGGTATTTTTCATCTTTAGATTTCGAGGATGAATATTTGAGAGATACTCATATTTTGAGTGATAGATTGTTAGGTAGAATCTAGTGTTAGTTTAGTCATATGATGGTGGATTCCATTGTTGGTTTGCGAACCTTTTATTTCCAATGAATTCATGAAGATTGTTCATTTGTGCCTTTCAAGTGAACTTCTTGCCTTGATTTATATTGCTTTGGTTCTTGTGGATTCGAGTTCATATTCGACGGATTTAGGTTTCGTATACCTAGGTTTGTCTATATAATTCTACCATTCGGGTCAAGTATTTATCTCCATTTCTCATCCCCTTTCTTTCTATCCTTAATTTCTGCATTTTGAGTTGATTTGGTTTCATCCCCAAATCGATTCGTATCATTGGTGGAGGTTGGAGCATTTCACCATTGTTAGGGTTTTGAAGCTCTTGAAGAACTTGGAAAAATTGGGTGTTCTTCGATTTTGAGTTGGAATTGAGTGTTGTTGATGCTAGATTTAACTTATTGGCATCAAATCTAATAGGATACAATGTTTGGAGGCATTTGGAGAAGTTTGGAAAGGGGTTTGTAGTTTACACCATTGACGACTTACAAAGAACTTGAAGAACATAAAATGGGTCTTCAAATTTAGGGTTAAACTGAAGCTAATTGAGTGTTGAATCTTGTTCTCTAGGGGAAGGGGATCCTAGATCTAAAAGTTTGTGGAAGAACAAGAAGATTTGAAAGGGTTTTGAATTTGGGTGTTGTTGGTGTTCTTGAGGGTCTTCGTATCTTCAAAGTGAAGAAGAAGACCAAAAAGGGGGTTTGATCCAAGTGTCCACATCAAAAGTTATTTTTCTACCCCAATATAGTAAATACAAGATTGTGAAAGGGTCAAAATGTCATTGGATCCAAGAAATTAAAAAAAAAATAGAATAAATTGCATTTGAGGAGTGCATTTTACACTCAAAGCCTGCCACGTCAGCACTGATCAGGCCAGCCTCAGAAGGGGGTCTCTTATGCGTTGCACATGCGACGCACGACCATTGCACATTTTCTGCAGAGCACGTGTTGCACAGATTCAGAGAGGGGTATTTTGTGCGATCCTTGTGCGACGCATGACTATCGCACGACTCTGAAAACTCTGAAATTTTTTCTAACTGTTAGATTCAGAGGGGTTATTCATGCGTTGGGTGTGCGACGCACAACCATTCCACGACCATTAGAAGGTTGTACTAAGTGTTCAAAAACGGTTCGATTCCTTCTTAACTTCCTTTCTTTGATTCTTTGATATGATCCTAGAGGGCATGATTGATGCTAATGGGTCAAGGGCATGGAAGAGGACATTGGAGACACTTGTGGACCCACGTAAGAGGGCAAATGATGTTTGGAAGATAGCTTGGCATTGGAAGAGTTGCAAAGTGGCTAGATGCGCAAAATGGCTAAAAGTGTAACTATGGGGATAAGATATCAGTTGGAGGTCATACTTGCAAGTTATGAGGTCAGAATGGCACTTGGAGGTCATAATTGCAAGTTATGAGACTTTGGATGCAATTGAAGACCCATGTGGGTATTTTTGCAAAAGAGCCACTTTAGGGCCTTTTGATGTAATAGGCATTAGTATATATAGTTGTTTTCATCCATTTGGAAGACTTAGCTTGCATATTGATGATAAACTCAAATTGGGGGATTTTAATATAGTTTGTTTGGTTATTGTTCAAGTGTGATTTCCAAGTTGTGAAGTGAATTGCTTATCCATTGCATTCATCTAGATTGCTCATTTGTGGATTCAAATTGAGTCTTCTTCTTTGAATTCAAATTATATAGGTTCTTTGGTTGAAATCCAATTAGGAGGATTTAGGTTTCATATACCTAAGTTTGCCTATAGATTTCATTACCAATTGGGTCTAGTATCTATCCTTCTATCTTTTCATCCCCAATTTCCCATATCCTTTTTCATTTCCTTTGTTTTTGTTTAATTCTTAGAGTTTCCATAGGTTGATTGTTATCATTTGGTAGCAGAGCATAAGCTAAGAGATTATTCCTACAATTTCTAATCCTAGGGTCAAAATTTTGAAAATCCCAAAAAAAATCAAAATCCGAAAATTCAAAAACAAATTCAAAAATTGTTCTTGTGATTTGATTTTGTTGTTTCTGAAATTAGATTTGAGTTTGTTCTGGTGGAAAACATCTAGAAACGAAGTTTGAAGTCTTTTGGGTAAGAATAGGAGTTTCCACCATTAGAGCTTCATCAAAGCTTGAAGAACTCAAAGTGGGTTTAGTTGATTTTGGTAAAATTGAGCTTCGATTGATATTGGGCTTTGTTGTCTAGGTGGAAAGGAGCATAGATCTGAAATTTAGGACAAAAATGAATTGATTCATAGTGAAGAAGAAAACAAAAAGGAAGGTTTGATCCTCAAAAATCAAGTCAAGGTTGAAAAGTTATTTTTCTAGGCCAAAAGGTTAAATACAAGGTTGAGTGGGTCCCAAGAGGTCATCAAAATTCAAAAAATCTTGCACAAATCCCAAGTCAAACGAGGTACAAGAATATTCAATGAAGCATTTAACAAGTTAACTGTTTTTGGAAGACATCATTAAATACAGCCCGTATTTCATTATACGGACCGTTTAGTAACTCGTAAATTGGGACGTGAAAATTGGGATTCAAGTTGACTCAATGCCTCGGAGTAATATCTTATAATACAGACCGTATTTCGTAATACGAGAAATACGGCCCGTATAGATTTGGTCGTAAAAGTTGAGGTATAGGTTGAGTTCACTGTTGGAGGACACATCCTTGAAATACGGCCCATATAGCTTTGGCCGTAAAAGTTGAGGTATAGGTCGATTTCACTGTTGGAGGATACATCCTTAAATACAGACCGTATTTCACAAGACGGGCCGTATCTCGCTAAGGTCTTGATCGTATAAGTTGGATACTTCAACCGTATTTCACAAATACGGACCGTATTACCAAAAACAGACCATATTTTGTGAAGTCCCAATCGTATTTCCTAAGGTAACATATCTTGATTCCATTTTGATTTCTTTCACTTCTAAGTCATTTCAATTTCAAAATTTTCTTAGGAGTGCTTGTTGGATTTCGTCCCTAATCCTTTGGTAGGGAGCAAAAAAAAGTGTATAGAAATTTAAAATTTTTAGTTGTTTCAAATGGATACCTTAGATCAATTGGGGCTTCACGGCCATGTTTTAAAGTTATCACCTACCCGGGCCCGAAATGTTATTTATTTTCCGATTTTAGCATTCCAATTTCTTGTGTCTCTCAACTAGTAGCCATTTAGTAGTTGTTCCTGCTTGAGTTTACTAGTTCTTGTGTCCGCATTTCTTTCGTGCTAATTTCATTCAAGTTTTTCTTCATTTTATTTCGTTGAAACTTTATTAGATCTCATCCGTTTTGCTTTGAGTCGTCCGTCGTTCATCTAAACAAGAATCCATTCTACCACAAAGGGTAAGCAACGTGTGAATTTGATTGGACAAGCGATTCATCAACAACTTCGAAAGAGCACGGAGTGTGGTAAGGTTGAGAGTTCAATACGAGTGACGTGAGGCTTTTACTACTAACGTTATTTTCTAGCTTTGCAAGTTATAATGTCTAATCAAGGAGATCGTACTCAAGAAGTGGAGGAACCATCATACATCGTGAATTCTTTGAACATGATCATTAGTCAATTGGCAACATTGACTTCAAATATGGGAGGTTTGACGCGGCGGACGGATAGTTTGGAGGCGAAGGTGGTGCAAGTTGAGAGCTCAAGTAGAGTGGGCACTCCCCATTCTCAAGTTGAAGGGGAATTGGGCAAGAACACGGAAACTACTCCAACTCTTACACCTAGAGAAGCACACGCCTTGTGCCATCCCCCTACTACTTCTTTGCCTACCTAAAGAGCTCCACAAAACAAACCATCCAGCTTCCAAAACACCAACCGACAATCCTATCCCCAAATGTACCAAAAAACCCAAAAGGAGCCATTACCACAAATAACCACACAAAACATTCCCTATGCACGTCAACAAAACCAACAATAAGATCCCTTCCAAAACTAATTCCAAAACCCATTGTTTGATGAGGAGGTTGAGGAGATTCAACAAGAAAGGTGGTAGGATAAACCCTGTAATAGAGGAAAGCAAGGTCCAATGGCTAATCGGGGTAGAGGGAGATATAGTGGCTTTAGGAGATTTCAAGGCCATGATGCAAGATTCCAAGGTCATGAAAACGGAGGAAGATGGTACAGACATGAGGAGCGTGGAGATAATGATTGAAACTTGAATACCATCAAGGTGACCCTTCCTAAGTTCAAAGGAAGTAGTGATCCCGATGAGTTCCTTGAATGGACGTTACAAAGTGAGAGGATATTCCTCATCAATAATGTGTCAGAAGCTTTGAAGGAAAGGTATGCCCTCACCTAATTTGAGGGATATGCATCAACTTGGTGGGAATCCAAGAAGCGGGAAAGAGCGCAACGTCAATTTTCGACATTCCTTCGTGTGATGAATTGATTGAGCATATGGAAGCGAGGTATCTACCTCCTACTTACTATCAAGAAGTGCTCAAGAAGGTATTCATGTTGAAGCAAGGGCCCAAGAGAGTTGAGGAGTACTTTGATGAGTTTGAAAATGATATGATCCTACTTGGCACACCTCATTTCAAGACTTACATCCAAGGCCAAGATATGGAACTTCAAGCCCTACAAGCGGCATGGATGATAAGGATGACGTTGAAGGCCTTCGGAGGCTCCTACAAGCAACACAAGATGGCTTATGATGTATGGAAAGTGGCTTGGGAGTTGATTGAAGGCGAAGCTACTAGAAAGGGGACCAAATGTGCAAAGTGGCCAAACGTGCAAATAGGGACATTTCATCAAATTGGCTACACTTGCAAAACTTGGACAAGATCGGGAGTTGGCTATTTGCACAAGAAGGGTTATGCTTGCAAGAAGGCCATACATTCAAGGTTGATTAGAGGGCCATCTATGCAAGTAGGGGCGTGTTTTGCCGTTGAAGACCAATTCTTGGATTGAAGACTACACTAAGAAGACTAGCCAAACAAGGCCCTTGCTCCATTAAGGATAGCATTGTAATTAACTATTAGTCTTCTTTACTTAGCTTATATATATAGCTTCTCTTTCATTTCATTACGGAGATGTTGGATGATGAATATTTGAGTGATGATAGGATTATCATAGTTTGTTTAGCTAGGGTTTAGCTTAGTTTAGTAGCTTTAATGGTGGATTCCATTGTTGGTCTTTGAACCGTTTATTTCCAATGATTTCATGAAGATTGTTCGTTTATGGATTTCATCCGAATATCTTGCCTTGCACTAATATTGCTTTGGTTCTTTTGGGTTGTTGAATTCAAATTAGACGGGTTTAGGTTTCATATACCTAGATTTTTCTATAGGATTCCCCCCAATAGGGTCAAGTATTTATCCTCTTTTCTCATCCCCTTTTCTTCATTTCCTTTAATTTTTCCGCATTTGAATTTACTTGGCTTCATTCCCAAATCGATTCATATCATTTGGTATCAGGTCATAGGCTAAGAAATTGTTCCTACAATTTCTAATCCTTGGCTCAAAATTTGAAAATCCCCCCAAAAAAAAATTCAAAAATCTGAAAATTCACAACAAAAAAAAAACGAAATTGCAATTGTGGTTTGATTTTTGTGTTTTCGAAGTTGGATTTAAGTTTGTTAAGGTGAATACATCTAGATTCGATGTTTGGTGAAGTTTGAATGTGTTTTGAGAAATTCACCATTGAAGGTTCATCAAAGCTTGAAGAACACAATTGGGTCTTGTTGATTTGTATTGAAATTGACTTCAATGGGCATTGGGCTTTGTTCTCCTAGCAAAGAGGAGCTTAGATCTGAAAGTTGGACCCAAAACGAGTTGGAATTAGGGTATTTGGAATTTTGAATGTTGTTCATGTTCTTGAGGACATTCATACATTCATCTAGAGAAAGAAGACCAAAAAGGAAGATTTGATCTAAAATTTTCCAAGTCCAAGTGCAAAAGGTGTTAAAACAGCCCAAAGGGGTGATTACTAGGTTGAGGGGGCCCAAGGAAGTCAGCAAGGTTAGAAAAATCGACCCAAGATCTAAGAAATTCGAGTGCAAAACGTCATCAACGGAACTTGTATTCGGTCCATTGTGCGGACGGTATAAAATTCCCAGTATAAAATTCCACGGTTCGTCAAAATTGTGGTGTCAAATTGGATCGAGAAAAGTAGCTCATTGTTCCTTGTATACGGTAGGTTATACGGACCGTACAATTTTCTACGGTCCGTCAAATTTCACACTTTTACCACCGTATAAAATACCCAAGTCTTTGAACAATTATACGGTACGCTCTGCGTGGCGTCAAAATTTGTATGGGGCGTCAAATTTCCACTGCAGAAAATACGATAGTCCCAGAAACATTTGACGGAACCATTCTACGGGTCGTCAAAATTTATGCAGACCATATAAATCAAGTTCCCACTGTATAATCCAAGTATCAACAGTACATTTCAAGGTATTTGTATCTTGATTCAACTTCGATTCCTTTCACTTTCATCTCATTTTCAAGCCCCAAATCTTGTTCTTAATTCATTTCAATTCCAGAAAATTTCTTGGGATTGCTTGTTGGTTTTGTGTCCCTAATACTTTGGTAAGGAGCAAAAAAAAATTGTATGGGGTTGAAACATCAAATCTTGTTCTTAATTCATTTCAATTCCAAAAAGTTTCTTGGGATTGCTTGTTGGTGTTGTGTCCCTAATCCTTTGGTTAAAAAAAAAGAGTATAGAAATTTAAAAAAATTCATTATTTCAAATTGATACCTTAGATCAATAGGGGCTTCACGGTCGTGTTTTCAGGTTATCACCTACCAGGGCCTGAAATTTTATTTCGTTCCCGATTTGAGCATTTCGTTTTTCTTGTTCCCTGCAACTAGTGTGCAATTAGTAATTGTCCAACTTGTGTATGCTATTTCTTGAGTCCTTCTTTCTTTCATGCTAATTCTTTTTCAATCTTTTCTCGTTTTAACCTCGTTGAAACTTCTTTAGCTCAATTCCTTTTGCTTTATCGAGTCGTTCGTCTTTTGATTAACAATAATCTATTCCTCCACAAAGGTTAGCAATCTTGTGAATTGATTAGGATTAAAAGTGTTCTTGACCAACCTTGGAAGAAGCTTAGGTTGAGAGGTAAGTTTGAGTGCAAATAAAAGTGACGTGAGGAGCTTTTGCTACTAATCTTGTTTGCTCATTTTGTAGGTACACGAAGAGAAGACATAAGGAGAAGGAGAGATAAGGATGTTATCCATAGCTTCCGAGTCTTGTGGAGATGATTTTGAAGGTTATGCCTCTAGCAATTGAGGGTATGACTATAAGGGAGATGATATGAGCATTACTATTCTTACAATGAATATGATGGTGATGGTGCTCATAGATCGAATGAAGAATATGGTCGATATGATCTTAAATTGTACGACGATGAAGAATACTACTCTGAGGGCAAGGGTGATGCAACACCTTATGAGGCATATGAAGAAGAAGGAGTAGATGATTTTGAAGAGGAGTCCTATGGTGGATACGAACATGAGGCGTCTCATCCTACACACCGTGGACATGGGGTTAAATTGAGGTATGCTTCTTCCTCACACTTTCGATATGAACCAATTGGTGGGAATTTGCAAGAATGGGAAGAATGTGATGATTATGAGCCTAGTGGCTATGCGCTTTGTGGTGAATATACTTGTGAATATAATGGGATTGAACAAAACTCTTATGAGGGATCTTCTAGTAGATATTCACGTACATCGGCTTGTGATACTTCCTATTCCAAGCAAAAAGGTATAAGTGTGTGAATTGGGCCGAATAGGAGTCCGCCTGGAAGGAGAAGAGAGTATTCATTTCCTCCTTCATGAAACATGATGAATCATGCTTCTTATCCTAAGCCGGAGTTACCATGTTCCCAATATCGTTATGATGTGGGTGGTAGGAGGAGAGAAGTGTTGAGGGGAGATGACCAACATGTCGGGTATGGAAGTCCTTATGGCGGTTACTCAAATCCGACATCTTATCCTACTCTAAGGGATACAATGAATCATTACTCTTATCCTAATATGAGGTTACCATGCTCTCAAGGTAGTTATGTTATGAAGGGTAAGAGAGGAGTGACGATAAGTGAAGGAAGTAGGAGGAATGAGGGGCCTCAAGCGAGGAATGATCCCAAAGAAGAAACAAGCACAATTGGTGGGTTTAAGGAGATAAAAGAAGACGTCGAGTACATAAAGGAAATACTCCTCCGAATTCTTAAGGAGAAATAATTAAAAGGAGAGAAACCCAACCCTTGTGAAGCAAAAAAGGGGGATGAAGTGGAGAATTCCCCTAGCCCTTCTAAAGGAATACTTGGGACTTGTTCCAACTCCCAAGAGATTGAGAGAGAAAATATTGAGAGGAGTAAGGGAGTGAAAAGTGACAACTTTAGAGAGGAAAAAGGAGAGGAAGTAAGGAGTGATGTGAGAGAGTTGTCACAACCTCTTTCTTACCCTTGTAATTTTTCTTTCTTTTCTAGTGGTCTTGTTGATAGTGCAGGTATTATTAGAAGCAAGCCAAATGATGTACCTCAACCTTTGAAAGATTTTGAGGTAGTTGATAGCTTCCCGAAGGGGCAAGTGAGCTCCAAAGATGAAACCCGAGGCAAAGAAGATGAATGCGAACTTCAAGGTACAATAGCTAATCTTAACTCTCTAAATGATGTGAATGAACATATTGTTGAAGTGAGTACAAATGATATCTTTTACCTAAATGAGCTGAATGAATCTTTGTCTTGTGATGTGCCTTATGCTATAATGACAATTGACAATGTAATTGAAATGGATGGCCCAACACTAGTTGATCCTATTGATGACTATCTTGACTCTTCTTTTGAGTTCAAGTTGTGTCCACCTAGTGTTGATCCTCTTGATTTGCATATTAGTACATTTTCATGTGAATTGATAGTGGACCAACTAGTTAATCCTAGCGATGACCGAATTGAATCTTCTAGCAAAGTCGATTTGTGTCCAACTAGTATGGGGGATGGTATTGGTAAACTTGCTTCTATTGATAGTCCACTAATTGAGAAATGTTGTGATGTGCCTAATGAATCTCAATTTAGTGATAACTTTGACCAAGTTGATAGTGAATTTGAATATTACACACCACCTGTGTTTGATACCTATGGAGATGAGTCCCATGACCTTGACTTGTTGTCATTTGTGGAGACTCAAGAGACTAATGGTGTTATGTGTCATGTGGTTAGTCATGAGAACGAAAATGCCTTGAAAAATGACCTTTGTCATTTTGAGAGTGAGATTGCATGCTTTGATTCTTCATTGTTCATTGATCCTTCTCTTTTTATAGGTAATGCGTTATTTGATATTGATATGACTATTGGGACTGAAGAACCTAGTGGGCTGTTTGGTAATGTTGAGCATTTGGTTTCCTTTGGAAGCTATAATGTGATATGCAACCCACTATGGAATGATGTCACTCTTTCCCATGACGTAGATCTTCCTTTGAGGAATTGTGATCGATTTCTGGGGAAGGAAAGTGTCACAAAGGAAGGTGATTCTTGTCTAGAAATTGCAAATTCTTCCGTTCATGTGCAACTTCATAATAGCCTATTGAATGATCTTATTCTTGAACCTAATAGTGAGGCTACATTAGAGAATGACATAGATGAGGAAGTTATCTTAAGTGATACCTTTGTTTATTACTTGTTTGCATATGATGATATGAATTGATTTGGGGATGAAGCAAAGTCAATTCAAACGCGGGAAACTTAAAGGATAGAAAGAAAGGGGATTAGAAAAAAGGATAAATACTTGACCCGAATGGGGGGGAATCCTATAGACAAATATAGGTATATGAAACCTAAACCCTTCTAATTTGAATTCAACAACCCAAAAGAACCAAAGCAATATGAATTCAAGCCAAGATATTCGAATGGAATCCACAAACGAACAATCTTCATAAAATCATTGGAAATAAACGGTTCAAAGACCAACAATGGATTCCACCATCATATTGACTAAAATAGCTCTAAAATCTACCTAACAATCTATCACTCAAATTATGAGTATCTCTCAAATATTCATCATCAAAATCTAAGTAATGAAATAAAAGACAAGCTATTAATACAAGCTAAGTAAAGAAGAATAATAGGCAATTACAATGCTACGCTTAATGAAGTAAGGGCCTTGTTTGGCTAGTCTTCTTAGTGTTGGCTTCAATTCAAGAATTGGTCTTCAACTGCCAAACACGCCCCTCCTTGCATAAATGGCCCTCTAATCAACCTTGCATGCAAGGCCTTCTTGCAAGAATAACTTCCTTGCACAAATAACTAACTCCAGATCTTGTCCCAATTGGCAAGTGTAGCAAATTTGCAGAAATGTCCCTATTTGCATGTTTGGCCACTTTGCGCATTTGGTCCCCTTTCTAGTAGATTCTTCTTCAATCAACTCCGAAGAGACTTTCCACACATCATAAGACATCTTGTGTGTCTTGTAGGAGCCTCCAAAGGCCTTCAGTGCTATCCTTATCACCCATGCTGCTTGTAGAGCTTGAAGTTCCATAACTTGACTTTGGATGTAAGTCTTTAGATGAAGTGTGCCAAGTAGGATCATATCATCCTCCCTTTCTTCAAAAGGATTCATCCTCGAATCCGAACCTAGCAAAACCCAAGGGAAGACACACGAAAACATACTCCTCAAGGGTTGAGGGTTAGCACACAAAAGCATAATCACATGTTCATGCCAAGGGTGAACAAATTTGTGGTACAACCACACATCAATGACAATCATGAATAGCATTGGCACATACAAGGTACCAAGAAGTTGATTCCTCCAAGGTTCATGGAATAAGGATGAAGTAATAAAACCAATGGATGCAAAATACAAAGCATGTAATACTACATTGGTTCTATTTGACATGAAGCAGCATGGAAACTCATTTTCCAAACAAGGTGTTCCTAAATCCAACAAGGTAACACCCGGGTCAAATGCGAAGTATAGCCACCTACTAGGGTCAATAAAACAACCAACTACGTACCCCACAAGTACCTTCCCCAACATAAGATGCACCCCCAACACAAATAAGAGCATCATCATATGCAAACAAGTAATAAAGAAAGTTATCACTTAAGACAACTTCCTCATCTCTGTCACCCCCCAATATAGCCTCACTATTAGGTTCAAGAATAAGATCATTCAATAGGTTATTATGAAGTTGAACATGAAAGGAAGAATTTCCAATTTCTAGACAAGAATCACCTTCCTTTGTAACATTGTCCTTCCCCACAAATGGATCACAATCCTTCAAAAGAAGATCTCCATCATGGGAAAGATTGTCATCACTCTATAGTGGGTTACATATCATATTATAGTCTCCAAAAGAAACCAAATGCTCAACATTACCAAACATTCCACTAGGTTCATCATTCCCAATAGTCATGTCAATATCAAATAACGCATTATCTATAAAGAGAGAAGGATCAATTAACACTGAAGTATCAAAGCATGCAATTCCACTCTCACAACGACAACAGTCACTTTCCACAATATTTTCATGCACACGGCTAGGTAAATGACTTGTACCAACGTCATCATTAATTGAGGGTCATTAAGCACATCACAAGGTTCCTCAAATAGTGGATTTTCATAGCAAACAAATTGATCAACACATGCAACCACACTAGTTGGACGCAAATTGATCTTGCTAGAAGAATCAATTCGGTCATCGCTAGGATCAACTAGTAGTGTCCTAACATCTCACATGATAATGGGCTAACATGAAAACTAAGAGGATCACCACTAGGTGGACAAAACTTGAACTTAAGAGAAGATTCAAGATAGTTGTCAATAGGATCAACTAGTGTTGGACCATCCATTTCAACTACATTGTCAATTGTCATTATAGCACTAAGCTCATCACAAGGTAAGGACTTATTAAGCTCACATAAGGCTAAGCTATCACTCACACTCAAGTTACATAATCGTTCATAAGAATTGGAGTGTCAAGATTAGCTATTTTACCTTGATGTGCACACAAAGTATCCTTTTTACCATGGTTCTCAACTTGGGAGCCCATTTGCTCCTTTGGGAAGCTCTCAGCTACCTCTTGAAATTTCAAAGTTTGAGGCTCAACATTCGGTTTGCTTCCAAGAATACCTGCACCATTTTTCAAATAACTAGAGAAGAAAGAAAAGTTACAAGGGTTAGAATGGAGTTGTGACAACTCCCTCACATCACTCCTCACAACCTCTCCTTTTTCCACTCTAGAGTTGTCACCTTTCACTACCTTACTTCTTTCAATCTTTTCTCTCTTAATTTTATAGGAGTTAGGGCAAGTGTCAAGTACATCTTTGGAAGGGTTAAGGAAACCCTCCGCTTCACTCCTCTTTTTCGCTTTACAAGGCTTAGACTTCTCCATCTTCGTTCGTTGCACCTTGCGTATGCGTTCATCCGTTCATCCATACCTTTCAACTTCCCATCCACACTTTTCATATTTCCCACGTATACCTTCCATCTTTGATTTCAAGCCCGATATTTGATTTATGATCATAGCCAATGAACTTGCTATGGATGGTATATCTCCCATCTCTTGAATCCGACTTTCTTTATTAGTCGTTATAACCTTGGGACTAGGATAAGATGTCGGAATTGAGTAGTCACCACAAGAACTTCCATAACCAACAAGTTGGTCACCTCCCGGCAACACTTCTCTCATCCTACCCTCCACGCCATTGTTACACCCCTTGTTTTCGTAGTGGTAGAACCTCTGGTTTCCTAGTCGGGTATGCCCTTAGAATAGAGACCCGAGCTCGAGTTTGGAGGTAGAAAATGTCTTACCCCGTGTACACGGGTACCGGCAGATATTCCTAGCAATTTATATAGTTAAAAGTTGACCGAATCGAATCAACGCGATCTGAGCTGAATCAGAAAAATCTGCAGAACACCAGTTATCATCGACGAGTCGTCGATGTGCGGCATCAACAGTATCCCGCAGCCTTGCATTTGCAGGCGTAGGCCGACGGAGCAAGTCAATAGGTCGTCGACATGTCGACGGGCACATGTGGACCGGCCATCGACATGTCGACGGGCCGTCGACCCGCTCGTTGAACCGGACGTTGTAGCCTTTTTGGCTTCTAAGTATAAATAGGTGGTCCATGACCCTATTTCATATTTTTCTCCTTCCAAAAAATTAGAAAACCCTAACATATTCTCTCCCAATATTTTTCATCATATTAGTGAAGATTTGACAAGACTCGGACCCCGTAAACCTAAGATGGTGAAGAGGAAGGTTGCTTCTACGGTTTCTTCAAGGTTATAAAGTTGGGGAGTTGAAGTTGGAGTGAATCTCGGGATTCTTGACCCCTCAAGGTATGTACATGATTTCTACCCTTATATTTAAGTTGAGTATCAAGAGTTTTAGTGATTCTAAGTAAAGAAGGGATAGTGAGTGGAAGTGGTAAGTGGATGAAAGACAAGATAATAACTTAGGGTTATTTTAAGAGATGATTGGGAATGTATTTGAATATAGTTTTGATATATATATATATATGTGTGTGTGTGTGTGTGTGTATTCATTGTTGATGTGAGTATTGTAGTTGATATGGGATCGAATAATAAGTTAGAGAGTTGTAAGCTTACAAGGAAATTATTGTCTATAGTTCGTTGAACTTTATACGCATTTGAGGAGGGTTAGTAAGTGAAGTAAATATCCTAATTAAGCCCTATGCTATCTTAATTGTACACTTGCAAGTTCAAGGGGTAGAAGTTGGGCGATTGCGTATACTTCAAGGTATGTGAAGGCTAACTTTTCCTTCTTTTGGCATGATCATATGATATGATCTAACAAGCGAGTAAGCGAGGTTCCATATTACTCTACTCTTACAAGTATTAGGAGTACTTCAGTTTTTTATGTTCATGTACCCTATTTATGAGTGATCCTTCTGTTCATGGGTCCAGTCATACGTAGCCAGTTCTATTCATATAGTTCAGTCATGCATTACATTCATTATATATTTATGTACATTGACTCATGACTAGAAGGAATTATATACGCATTACTACTATGATTATGATATTGATTATGGCCACAGAGAAGCCAACATGATATGACGAGATGCCATAGAGGCTTACAGGCGTTATATACGCACACATACATCAGGCGTTATATACGCACACATATAGATGCACGACCATCATTGATAGGTATGAGCTTGCATACTATGTGCCCACAGAGGCATTGTCAATTACGCAGACTTATGCAGATTTAGGTAGATACTAGTTCATACAAATACATGCAGTCAGTCATTTCAGTTTATGGGTTCAGATCTTATCCATGATTCTCATATATATATATATATATATATATATATATATATATATATATATATATATATATATATTGTTGTTCTTATGCCTTACATACTCGGTACATTATCCGTACTGAATCTCCGTTGCTCGGGGCGCTGCGTTCATGCCCGCAAGTACAGGGCGACAGAAAGGTGGTCACTCTAGATCTAGCAGTGGTCAGTATGCTCCATTCGATCCGGAGCTATAGTCAGTTTTGGTATGCCTCTTTTGAGATGTGTATGCATATGGGTATGACGGGGCCCTGTCCGTTCTTTGTACAACTTTTATTCCAGTAGAGGTCTGTAGACAGTTTTATGTAGTAGTCAAATGATGTAGCCTTGTCGGCTTCTATTCTTTTGTGTACAGTATATGTAGCAGCCTAGCTGGATTGCACTGTTCCTCCGTATGTTGTGTATATATATGTTGATTGTATAGAGTTCTGATGTTTCCCTCCTACGAAATTAGTTTAAGCCATTTAGGGGCTTTTGATGTTCAGTATGTTTCAGTTACATGTTTAGGGGTGTTTGGTCGCTAGAGGTCTGACTCCCATCACGGCTCATCGGTTTGGGTCGTGACAACCATAACCATATTGAGAACATGTAACCTCCTTCTTAGGGTAAGAATCATATTTCATTGTGTTTCTTGGATTAGGAAATGTATAATCTCTTCTCCTCCTCGCACTACTCCTACTCGAACAAATCTACACATTTATACCATTTTGCTTGGAATAGGAAGTATTACAAGGCGATGCGCGTGAATATCTATTAAAAGACCCATCATAAGAATTATACGCAATCCCATTATCTTTCCAAGCATACTCACCACAATGTGCATAGTCAATAGGCTCATCATCACCACATTCTTCTCATTCTTGCAAGTTCCTACCAATTGGTTCATATCGTAAGTGTGAGAAACAAGTATATCTCAATTCACCCCCATGTCTAAGGTGTGTAGGATGAGACTCTTTATGCTCGTATCCACCATAGGACTCTTCATCATACCCACCTACTCCTTCTTCTTCATAAGCTTCATGAGTTGTTGCCTCACAATTGCCCTCAGAGTAGTATTCTTCACTCTCGTACGAGTTATGATCATATCGACCATGTTCCTCATACAACTCATGAGCACCATCACCATCATATTCATTATAAGAATAGTGATGCTCATATCCCATGTCATCTCCCTCATAGCCTTCGCCACCCTCATAGTCATACCCTCAATTTCTAGAGGCATAACCTTCAAAGTTACCTCCACAAGACTCGGAAGCTATTGATGACATCGTTATCTCTCCTTCTCCTTATGTCTCCTCTTCGTGTACCTACAAAATGAGCAAACAAGATCAGTAGCAAAAGCTCCTCACGTCAGTCGTACTTGCACTCAAACTTACCTCTCAACCTAAGCTTCTTCCAAGGTTAGTCAAGAACCCTTTTAATCCAATTCAATTCACAAGATTGCTAACCTTTGTGGAGGAATAGATTCTTGTTAATCAAAAGACAGACGTCTCGATAAAGCAAAAGGACTTGAGCCAAAGAAGTTTTAACGAGATTAAAACGAGAAAAGCTTGATAAAGAATTAGCACGAAAGAAAGACAGACTCAAGAACTAGCATACACAAGAAGGAAAATTACTAAATGCATACTAGTTGTAGAATAAAAGAAAAGGAAATGCTAAAATCTGGAACTAAATAAAATTTCGGACCCGGGTAGGTGATAACTTGAAAACATGACCGTGAAGCCCCAATTGATCCAAGGTATCACTTTGATTAGGGACACAAAACCAACAAGCAATCCCATAAAATTTTCTGGAATTGAAATGAATTAAGAACAAGATTTGAGGTTTCAACCCCATACAATTTTTTTTTGCTCCCTACCAAAGGATTAGGGACACAGAACCAACAAGCAATCCCAAGAAATTTTCTGGAATTGAAATGAATTAAGAACAAGATTTGAAGCTTTGAGAATGAGACGAAAGTGAAAGGAATCGAAGTTGAATCAAGATACGAATACCTTGGAATGTAATGTTGATACTTGGATTATATGGCTGGAACTTGATTTTTACGGACCAATTGTACGGTGGCACTTGTATTTTCACGGTCCGTAGAATGGTCCGTCAAACAGTAACAGTACGTAGCAAATTTGGACTTCAAATATACGGTTGGCTCAAATAAATTATACATTCCATTAATTTTTATACGGACCGTGAAATTGTAACCGTAGAATAGGAACAATAAGTGGGCAACATGGCGTCCAATTGACGGAGGGATTATACGGACCGTGGAATTTTATATGTTCCGTATATTGGCACCGTATTTTAGCAATAGTAGCTCAAATTTGTGGCTCCCAATTCACGATGGAAATATACGGTCCGTGGATTTTTATACGGTCCGTATGTTTGGACTGTATTTCCCACAACAATGACATCTTGTACTTGTTCAACTCGATCTTTGGTTGGATTTTCTGAATTTCCTTGACTTGTTGACCCACACAACCTAGTATTTTACCCTTTAGGGGTAGGAAAACACCTTTTGACAACTTTGGAAAAATATTTCGGATCAAACGCTGCCCTGGGTCATCTTCTTCCTCATGAAGATATGAAGATCTTCAAGAACACCAAGAACATTCAAATTTTCAATGTACCCCAAATCAACTCGTTTTTGTCTCAAATTATATATCTAAGATCCCTTTGATTTGGAGAACAAAGCCCACTAACTAATTAGCTTCAACATCAACTCAATCACCAAATCCACTATTGAGCTCTTCAAGTTCTTCAAGGTCAACAATGATGATTGACTCAAACTTCAACCAAATATCTTCAAACTTTGTATCTAGCTAGTTTTCACCTTATTAAGCTCAAATCCAACCTCAAAAACAACAAAATCAAACCAAATAAACAATTTTCAATTTTTTGATTTTTTTTTTTTTGGATTTTCAGATTTTGAGCCTAGGATTTGAAATTATAGGACCAATCTCATAGCCTATGCTCTGATACCAAATGATATGAATCGATTTAGGGATGAAGCCAAGTGAATTCAAACGCGGAAAAATTAAAGGATAGTAAGAAAGGGGATGAGAAAAGAGGATAAATATTTGACCCGAATAGGGGAAATCCTATAGACAAATCTAGGTATATGAAACCTAACCCTTCTAATTTGAATTCAACAACCCAAAAGAACCAAAGTTGTCACACCCCAATTCTGATAGGGCATGATGGGCACCCGACCCTTACTTAGAGCCGAACGAACTCCCTAGTTCTCGTTATACTCATAATCTTACTGGACTCTTAATCATGAAATGATATGCATAATGAAAGCTTTTCAAAACATTCTTTTCATATTTCTTAAATCAAGTAAAATCTGTAATAATATGAATCCGTAAAGTAATGCAAAATGATATGTCGGCTTACATAGCCACTTACAAGACTGACATACTATATACATGACTCTGTCTGCAAAAGTCTCTAATGTAGAACATGATATCAAAACGTAATTTGGGACAGGGCCCCAACATACCCATAATGCATCTAACTCAAATCATAAAGAAATACTCTGACTCGCCCATACTCCGAATGAAATGGAGTTTACCAATCCAGTTGATTGCCTGGGAATACCCTACAGTCAGTCTCCTATATAATCTTTACTGCAAAATAATCTGGGTCTGTGTGGCATGAACACAGCGCCCCCAGGAAAAGACACGTCAGTACAAACAATGTACCGAGTATGTAAGGCAGCAGTAATCATAAAGTATGAGATATAAGTCATAATGAAAGTACGAGAAACGACCTGTAATATGAATAGCCGCAAAGGCAGAGAATAACAACGTAAGTAGCCCCAAAGGCAATGACTAGAAATGTAAATATATACCATACCCGGCCCTTTAGTAAGGGACTCAGTGAAATGTAAATATATATCATACTCGGCCTTTTAGTAAGGGACTCGGTGAAATGTAAATATAACTGATAGTGCTGTGGAATGTACAACCCGATCCATATATAATATAATAGTGTTGAGGAATGTACGGCCCGATCCATATATAATATAATTGTGCCGAAGAGCGTACGGCCCGATCCATATATAATATAATAGTGCCGAGGAACGTACAGCCCGATCCATATATAATATAGTATATATAAATGCATATAAGACTCGAAAAAGGATACTCTGAACTCCTCTGGTGACATAAGAAGCTAGTATGATAAGTATCATGGAGTTATGGACATAAAACATAGGAGGCCAAGGATACAAATATCTCTACACTATCTAAGAATAGAGTCTTTGGAACTCGCTTGCTCACTGTGTTCATTCATATGATAAGGATCATGCCGAAATGAAAGAAAGGGATAACCTTAACATACCTTACGTCGTCCAAGAAACTCAACTTAATCATGAACTTTCACAATTAGTATGCCAAACCTATAACCATAGTAATACGTACACGACTTTAGAGGGATTTCGTATATCACATAGATCAATTGATAACTATGACTCTAAAACAAAAACGGGCAACATCTCCCTTATATCACTAGTATGTCCCAATTCTACATATCATCACCACAGCCCAACAACAAGGTAAATCTCAGCAATACAATAGGTATATTATTCATAACAACTTCATAATACTTTTTAACGAGCGACAAGCTCGAATACGATTATCAAACACACTTCTCCAATTTTTTTCCTTCCTTCAAAATACATATCAATGACAACCACAACAATATACTTAAGTTACTCTAATAATTTCCAGCCACAACACAACCCAAAAATATACCTCCAATCAGCCCACTTAACAACAACAATAACTTATCCGATTTTCCACAATTAATTTCGTAGTTCCCATCTCACAATTTAACTATGACTTGGATAAATCTAAATATACCTAGGAGAGGAGGATTATTACCTTATATTCCGAGAACTACTCTTTTTCCACCTTTACTTCACTTTGAAGAATGCCCGGATTCAACAACGCGTCAAAACGGAATAACGAGATCGATGCTTCATATGTGTCACTTTGTGAAAAATTATTCTATGTTTTCTCACATATAAAACCCACGTTACAGCCAATAAATTGGAGTAGATGCTTCATATATGTCACGTTGCTGCTTGCCGCAAATAAATAATCTCCAACATAAAAGAGGTTGCTGCCTATTGCTTCTTCTCCATCTCCTGCAAAAATAGTTATTTATATGCATATCTAGTCTTTGTGAACATTTCAGATCCCATATCCATTATCAAATGGTCCTATCCAAATCCACTATTAAATTCTTACACATGATTTGTAATGAAAAAAAATGTTAAAGTCCCATATTTTTGTGATCCTACTTTGGACGTGTCATGTAAGCACTTCTTGTGCTATGACTCCCCCAATTCATAACTTATTTGTCATCCTTTAACTCTATTACTGTCACGTGGCAGCCCCTTATAAATCCAAAGATTGGACTCATCACTTAAGAGTAAAAAAATAATTGTGGTCCACGTAATATTTATCCAATAGTCTTAATTAGCTTCTCGTCTTCCACTACAATTCCACATTTAACCAATTACTCATATAATTAATTCCTTGATCTCAATTCTCTTAAACATGGACCACTTTTAAAATACTTCATATACTCATTATCATAATCATGTGGTAGAACTCTAATCCATAGCCTCTTATACAAACACCAAATATTATTTCCAGTCCTTGTTGTCACACTTTTCTGTCTTAAATCATTTCGGGACTTCATCCTTTTGTACACTGAGCTCTTGATTTGCATGCTTGAATATGACCAAATCCCCTGGGCTTGGGTAAATTTGCTTATGTTGGACGGTCCAATTTCTTAATCCAAAAATACGGGATGTTATAGCTTGGAACATATTTCATTCAAATAAATTTCGAACCTTGACGACACTTATTTTTTTCAATTTGTTTGACTTCTAATCCTTATGATACATCTGTACTGACTCTAACAACCTATAAGCTTGGGGAATAACCTCGTTTCCATTACTAGTGTCATTTAACTCGCACTCTTTCCAACGCATGAAAACACGGGATTTAACAAAAGCAATATGATTTCAAGGCAAGATATTCGGATGAAATCCACAAACGAACAATCTTCATGAAATGATTGGAAATAAACGGTTCAAAGACCAACAATGGATTCCACCATCATATTAACTAAAATAGCCCTAAAATCTACCTAACAATCTATCACTCAATGTCGCAACCCGACTAGGGGCCGCGACGGGAACCCGGTGCTAGCCCACCCGGGCACCTTTTGACTTATGTGTACTCTTTACATATAGGTGAGCCACATAATCAAATTCATAAATCTATCCATTCATCATACTAGTCCCATTGGACAACAAATGCTTTTATATCATCGTTGGCATCTACTCCACATCAATGTACATGAGCCGACAAGGCTATCAAAATGATATAGAAAAATATAGGCCGTCAAGGCCAGATATATCTAACCATATACACGTAACTACGAGCCTCTATGGAGAGTATAACATATCACATAAGTGGGACAGGACCCCGCTATGCCCATAATTATGTACACAAAAGAATAAGTAACCAAAAGCTATGGCTCCAAAAGAAATGGAGCTCTGCTATGTAGTCTCTGAGAATGTAGGTACGGATCAAGTCTGTCTCCCTGTGCACCTGCGGGTATGACGCAGAGTGCACAAACAAAAGGACGTCAGTACGAAGAATGTACTGAGTATGTAAAGCATGATCATTATCAATATAGAAGCATAATAAGGAACATGAGAAATAGCACAAAATGGGAGATGGTAATATCATCGTCGTAGGCACTTACTTGCCTCTCGTAGAACTTTCCATTCTAGTGTGTATTTGTGTTCATACATCAATATCTGTATCCATACTAGTACTCGTATTCGTATACATACCTTTATTCACATTTATATCATATCATATTCGTATTCATACTCGTATCCATATCATATACATAATCATATCATATACGTAGCATTTACATAGCATACCCGACCACGCAGAATCGGTGTCTCATACATACTTGGCCAACCAAGGCTCAAGGTCACTAATACCTGGCCCTACCAAGGCTTCAGGGTTACATCTACCTGGCCCTACCAAGGCGTCAGGGTTATCCGTACCATCTGCAGAGGTGTGCGCGCGTTACGTAATCATATACATACTTATTTACATATCTTACCCGGCCTCACAAGCTCGGGGTTCCATAATAGTCATACATAGATGCATATACATAGTAGCTCATAAGCATCTTTACTGTCATCATCGTCATTGTTATCATCATCACTATTACCATTACGGTTGTCATCAATATCATTATCACTATTATCGTCATTCATCTCATCTACCTTAATAGGCCTACTCGTCATATGAGGAACTTAGTACAATCTTAGCGTATCAAGAATCATGAGCCTACTAGCTCAGAAGATCAAATCATTTGAAGGATATCATAGTCTCATAGAAGATTTAGGCGTTGGCCAAAGAAACATGCCTTATGAAAGAAGGGTTAGCCTTACATACCTTTCCGTACAACTATTCTACACTTGTTCGTTCTCCTCCAATGCTAGTGTTTCTACCTTCATTAAAGTCATACTATCATTAGAATCGATAGCTAGCATATATGACCAAAACTAGAGAAAATCAGACAACATCTACTTTATTTATACGGCATTCCTCCATAGCGTATATCAACTCCCAAACGTCTTTAATACATTCACAATACCATAACAATAATCATTATTGATTCACATTATCTACATTTCTTAGTTTACCTTCAATCACCCATATCCATGGCTATGACACACGACTACGTCCATTCACGTGCATTGCTCATCTCACGTTCTCAACATCATTTATAACACATTTTCATTACAATACATCAAGACTCATAACTCAATTCAAACTATTTCTCAAAATGGCACTATTCCACATTCATGACCCATTTTGCCATACCTCTCTACAATCCAAGTATTTCAACTCTTAAATACCTTAAACAACATAGAAACATCATAATTCATACCTTAGATGTCGTAGGAACAAGCCTTGGTTGATAATACTCCACTTGAGCAAAACCCTAGTTTATCTCCAATGAGATTTCTTGACTTGTATGATCCTTAATGGGTTTTCCTTATATTTGATTCACTTAGTTTATGTTGTTAATCACCAAATATCCTTGAATTCTTGTGGAATAAGTGTAGAGATCTGTTTTAGAGAGAAGGGGTGTCATGTAAAAAATGAAATAAGACTTGGTTCCTTATTTAATAACCTAAAATCCGATCTAGAATGAACAGTAGTCGAAAGTGCACAGTGGTCGTAAACCTAGTTTACGGTCCGTATTCTAGTTTACGGGCCGTATTTCGTGGTCGTATTTAAGCATAACAGAACCAGAAAGGTATGCTGGAGTCATGGTGATTTACGATCACGGTTTACGGGCCATATTCGATTTACGGTCCATATTTCAAGTCGTATTTAACCATTTGATCAACTGGCAGAAAGTTCAAGTTTTGGAATTTGAAATACGACATGGCAGTTTATGGGCCGTATACCACTTTACGGTCCGTATTTCATTTTACGTTCAACTGGCCAAATGCAAATCTGCAACTTTCCACATTTTTAGAATCTATAGTTAGTCATCATGGAGTATAACCTATCTCTTATTGCAATCGCCTTTGGAATCTTACGTAGGGTCATCAATGTCATTTCATACTCATGGAAATATCGTATACTCGTACTCCTCACTAGTTCATTCACTTGTGCAACAACGGAGGATTTTTCCGAGGTGTACCACTCAAAATATGAGTATCTCTCAAACATTCATCATCAAAATCTAAGTAAAGAAATGAAAGACAAGCTATTTATACAAGCTAAGAAAAGAAGACTAATAGGCAATTACAATGCTACCCTTAATGAAGTAAGGGCCTTGTTTGGCTAGTATTCTTATTGTAGTCTTCAATTCAAGAATTGGCCTTCAATGGCCAAACACGCCCCTCCTTGCATAGATGGCCCTCTAATCAACCTTGCATGCATGGCCTTGTTGCAAGCATAACTTCCCTTGCACAAATAGCCAATTTTCAAGTGTAGCCAATTTGCAGAAATGTCCCTATTTTCACATTTGGCCGTTTTGCGCATTTGGTCGCCTTTCTAGTAGCTTCTTCTTCAATAAACTCCAAAGCCACCTTCCACACATCATAAGCCATCTTGTGTGGCTTGTAGAAGCCTCCAAAGGCCTTAAATGCTATCCTTATCACCCATACCGCTTGTAGAGCTTGAAGTTCCCTAACTTGACTTTGGATGTAAGTCTTCAGATGAAGTGAGCCATGTAGGATCATATCATATGATGACGCTCTTATTTGTGTTAGGGGTGCATCTTATGTTGATGAACGTACTTGTGGGGTAGTTGGTTGTTTTATTGACCCTAATAGGTGGCTATACTTTCCATTTGACCTGGGTGTTACCTTATTGCATTTAGGAACACCTTGTTTAGAAAATGTGTTCCCCTGGTGCTTCATGTTAAATAGAACCAATGTAGTATTACATGCTTCGTATTTTGAATCCATTGGTTTTATTACTCTATCCTCATGTCATGAACCTAGGAGGGATCAACTTCTTGATACCTCATGTGTGCAATTGTTATCCATGATTGTCATTGATGTGTGGTTATACCACAAATTTGTTCATCCTTGGCATGAATATGTGATTATGGTTTTGTGTGCTAACCCTCAATCTTTGAGGAGTATGTTTTTGTATGTCTTCCCTTGGAGTTTGCTTGATTCGGATTTGAGGACGAATCCTTTTGAAGAAGGGGAGGATGATATGATCCTACTTGGCACACCTCATTTCAAGACTTACATCCAAGACCATGATATGGAACTTCAAGCCCTACAAGCGGCATGGATGATAAGGATGACGTTGAAGGCCTTCAGAGGCTCTTACAAGCCACACAAGATGGCTTATGATATATGGAAGGTGGATTGGGAGTTGATTGAAGGACAATCTACTGGAAAGGGGACCAAATGTGTAAAGTGGCCAAACGTGCAAACAGGGACATTTCTGCAAATTAGCTACACTTGCAAAACTTTGACAAGATCGGGAGTTGGCTATTTGTACAAGGAAGGTTATGCTTGCAAGAAGTCCATGCATGCAAGGTTGATTAGAGGGCCATCTATGCAAGGAGGGGTGTGTTTGGCCATTGAAGGCCAATTCTTGAATTGAAGACTACACGAAGAAGACTAGCTAAATAAGGCCCTTACTTAATTAAGGGTAGCATTGTAATTGCCGATTAGTCTTCTTTACTTAGCTTATATATATAGCTTGTCTTCATTTCATTACAGAGATTTTGGATGATGACTATTTGAGTGATGATAGGATTATCATAGTTTGTTTAGCTATGGTTTAGCTTAGTTTAGTAGCTTTAATGGTGGATTCCATTGTTGGTCTTTGGACCGTTTATTTCCAATGATTTCATGAAGATTGTTCATTGGTGGATTTTATCCGAATATCTTGCGTTGAACTCATATTACTTTGGTTCTTTTGGGTTGTTGAATTCAAATTATAACGGTTTTAGGTTTCATATACCTAGATTTGTCTATAGAATTCCCCCCATTTGGATCAAGTATTTATCCTCTTTTCTCATCCCCTTTTTTTCGCATCCTTTAATTTTTCCGCGTTTGAATTGACTTGGCTTCATTCCCAAATTGATTCGTATCATTAAACTTGAGAATGAAGTCCAAGATTGAGTAGCACTTGAATTACACCACTTGAATTACACTCTCATAAGATTTGTAGCCACCTTAAATCGGGAGATTTCCAATCCCATGAGGCTACATACTTATAATAGCTTAGAGGAAGCTTTTCGTGATGCTTCCAAGGTTGAAGCAGATTTGAATGATCAAAAGGCTTACAAGGCCAAGAGTGCTCCATCTTCAACATGGAACCAAGGGAAAGAGAAGTGGAAGACGTCCACTTGGGAGAAGCCTAAGATCACTACTCCCACTCCTCAAGCTAAGTTTGACTACAAAGCTAAAGGAGACGACCAAGCCAAAGGATGTAACAATGCTAAACCCAACTTCTGTCGTCCATCTACCATTCAATGTTTCAAATGCCAAGGTAGAGGACATATTGCAAGTGAATGTCCCAATATGAGAGCAATTATGGTCTTACGGGAGAGGTACCAAACCGATGAGGAAGATGAGGGTGGGGTTGTTATTGATAATGAGGGAGAAAAAAAGTGAGAATGAGGGAGGCACCAAAAGTGATGAAGGGGAAAAGATGGAGGAAAGATTGAATTTTGCTATTGTAGTTAGAAGAGCCATGGGGGCACTAGCTAGAGAAGAGGTTAACCAAAGGGAGAATTTTTTTCATGCTAGGTGCAAAATAGTGGACAAGGTGTGTTCATTGATCATTGATGGTGGGAGTTGTACCAGTGCCGTAAGCCAATTTTTGGTTGAGACCATGAAATTCCCTACAAGAAAACACCCTATCCCTACAGGCTCCAATGGTTCAATAAGTGTGGTGAAGTTAAGGTAACCAAGCAAACTGTTATCAAGTTTAGCATTGGTAGGTACTAAGATGAAATATTATGTGATGTGCTACCAATGCAAGCATGTCATTTGTTGCTTTGGAGACCTTGGAAATTTGAAAGAGATTCTCAACACAGTGGAATATCCAACAAGTACTCATTTGTGTTGGATGGCAAGAAATTTACCCTTGCTCCATTGACTCCTTATGAGGTTAGTGAAGACTATAAAATCACGAAGGAACTCCGTGACAGGGTTCAAAAGGGGGACACGGAGGTTAGTGCAAAGGAGACCTTGGTTGCTCAAGGAGAACAAGGTTCAACTCAAGAGAAAGGGAAAAGGTGTATGGTTGCCAAACCAACCATTTGTTCGAAGGGCATGATAGATGAAGAGGTTATATGTGATAGTGTGAGGGAGTTGTCACCAACTCCTACTAACCCTTCTACTTCTTCTAGTTTTCTTGTTTCCTTTGTAGGTACTCATAAGATGATCATCCCAAGGAGACAATAACCGAAGATCACTAAGTCCCTTTGGAAAGAGAAGTACTTCAAACCTCCATCGAAGAGGAAAGTCAATGCAAGGGACTTGACAAAGGTAACAAAAGACATGTGCTTGAACTCCAAGGTAACGTGGAGGAGCATTTTTTGCTTAATAGACAATTGAGTGAGGATAGAGTTTCATATTGTTTGAAGCACCTTGAATCTTTGCTAATTAATAATTATGTCCTTGTTGAGAGTTCCCTCACACTGTTGATCCTTATGATGACCGAATTGACTCTTTTTGCAAGACCAATTTATGTCCACCTAGTATTGGCACTTGTGCTTCTATTGTTCCTTTTGAGAGTGGATTTGTTTGCTTTCATTTCCAATTTTTAGTTCCACATTATCTCTTTAAGGATAATCTACATAATGGATTTGTGCAAAGTGACTTGAGGCATGTCTATGTCTATCACCCCCGGTGTTTCATGGTATTTTCATGCTTTGACATTGAGAATACTTTTGGATAGGATTAGTGCAATGAAAAGAATTCTAGGTTTGGATAATGCTGCTCTAAATATTTCACTTAGTCCTAATGGAGGTCACCTTTACTTCATGTCTACTAGACCCCTTGTCTCTTATCTTAGATCCATGGGCATCTTAGTTTTCTCATTGATTATGATGGCTATTGATGTGTTGGTGTACTACAAGTTTGTCCATCCTTGGAATGAAAGTATGACTATTGCTTTGTGTGCTAACCCTCATGCCTTGAGGACTATGTTTTCATCTATCTTCCCTTGGTTTTTGCAAGGTTCGGATTCGAGGACGAATCCTTTTCAAGAAGGGAAGGATGATATGATCCTAGAGGGAATGATTGATGCTAATGGGTCAAGGGCATGGAAGAGGACGTTGGAGACACTTGTGGACCCACGTAAGAGGGCAAATGATGTTTGGAAGATAGCTTGGCATTGGAAGAGTTGTAAACTGGCTATGCATCGCAAAGTGGCTAGATGCGTAAAATGGATAAAAGTGAAACTATAGGGATAAGATTGCAATTGGAGGTCATACTTGCAAGTTATGAGGTTAGAATAGAACTTGGAGGTCATAATTCCAAGTAATGAAACTTTGGATGCAATTGAAGACCCATGTGGATATTTTTGCAAAAGAGCCACTTTAGGGCCTTTTGATGTAATAGGCATTAGTATAAATAGTTGTTTTCATCCATTTGGAAGACTTAGCTTGCATATTGATGATAAACTCAAATTGAGAGATTTTAATATAGTTTGTTTGGTTATTGTTCAAGTGTGATTTCCAAGTTGTGAAGTGCATTGCTTATCCATTGAATTCATCTAGATTGTTCATTTGTGGATTCAAATTGAGTCTTCTTCTTTGAATTTAAATTACTTAGGTTCTTTGGTTGAAATCCAATTAGGCGGATTTAGGTTTCATATACCTAAGTTTTCCTATAGATTTCATTACCAATTGGGTCTAGTATCTATTCTTATATCTTCCCATCCCCAATTTCCCATATCCTTTTTCATTTCCTTTGTTTTTGTTTAATTCTTAGAGTTACCCTAGGTTGATTGTCATCATTCTTACAACTAATTAACAACTAGTAATAGATCTTATTAGTTGCTAACCGGTTCTTTAGTCCGAATTCTTTCATGCCAATTATTTTCAAGCTTTTCTCGTTATAATATCATTGAATCTTCTTGGCTCAAGTCCTTTTTGCTTTATCGAGTCATCCGTCTTTCGATTAATAAGAATCTATTCCTCCACAAAGGTTAGTAATCTTATGAATTGATTTGGATTAAAAGGGTTCTTGATCAACTTTGGAAGAACCTTTAGGTTGAGAGGTAAGCTTGAGTGCAATTATGAGTGACGTGAGGAACCTTTTCTACTACTCTTGTTTGCTCGTTTGTAGGTACACGAAGAGGAGACATAAGGAGAAGGAGAGATAAGGATATCATCCATAGCTTCTGAGTCTTGTGGAGATGATTATGAAGGTTATGCCTCTAGCAATGGAAGGTATGACTATGAAGGCGATGGAGGCTATGGGGGAGGTGACATGATGTTTGATGGAGATGGTGAGCATAACTATTCTTACAATGAATATGATGGCGATGGTGCTCATGGGCCGAGTGAAGAATACTACTCCGCAGGCAATTGTGAGATAACACCTCATGAGGCTTATGAAGAAGAGGGAGTAGATGGGTATGATGATGAGTCCTATGGTGCGTCCTACACACCATGGACATGGGGGAGAATTGAGGTATACTCCTTCCTCACACTTACGATATGAGCCAATTGGTAGGAATATGCAAGAAATAAGAAGTTGTGATGATCATGAGGCTAATGGCTATGCGTTTTGTGGTGATTATGCTTATGAAGACCATGGTGTTAAATCTAGTCCCTATGAGGGATCTTCTAGAAGCTACCCACATACATCGCCTGGTAATACTTCTTATTCCATTCTTAAGTGGTATAAGTGTGTGGATTGGTCCGAGTTGGAGTCCGCCTAGAAGGAGAAGAGAGTATACATATCCTCCTTCAAGAAAAACAAGGGCATAAGATGCAAGCCCACTTGCCTCAGGCCATTCACAAGGAGCCAAGCCCGGGAACTACAACACATGCAAAACCTATTCATGAAATGGGAGGCTCTTGAGTATACTTTTGATGAGCACCTTGGATCCCAAGTCCATTTGTTGATGAAGATTGCTTGGGGAGAAGAAGAGAAAATGGGAAGTCATCAAAATGGCTAAAATATGAAGAGTTGGCTATTCTTGCAAAGGAGATTTCAAGATTTTGAAGAAAGAAGAATAGCCAAACAAGGTCCTTCTCTCATTAAGGGTGTTTATGTCATTTTTGCGATCTTTTATTTCTAGCATAGTATAAATAGTTCTTTTCTCCTTCATGGAATACCTAGATTATTTTGATGAGATATTTAAAACTTGTAAAACTCTAGAATTGAATGTTTGAGCTTGTTGAAGCTTTTGGTTGATTGAATTGTTGAGAATGTGGTTGATAGGGAAATCAATCCCTTTTGGTCTCCTTAAGTGTTTGGTGTTTTTGAGTAATCTAATTGAAAGTCTTAATCTTTTATGGTTAGGGTTGTCTTTTAGCCTTATTCAATAGGGTCTGTCACGACCCAACCGAAGGGCCACGACGGGCACCCGATGCCAACCCACCCCGGCACCCCTTATCATATTTTCATATTTACATCTAGGTGAGCCACATAGCTAAATCATACTTTCCATCCATTAATCATACTAATTTCATTGGGCAACAATACATATATATCATCATCAATAACAATGCCCATATAGATGTACATAAGCCGACGAGGCTAACAAAATGATATCTAAAATATAGGCCGACAATGCCAAACACATCTAACCATATGCACATGTCTATGAGCCTCTAAGGATAGTATGTCATATCATATAGGCGGGACAGGACCCCGCTATGCCTATGAATACGTACACAAAAGGATAAATACCAAAAGTTGTAGCTCCGAATGAAATGGAGCTCCGCTATGTAGTCCCTGAGTAATAAAGCTATGGATGAAGCCTATCTCCCTAGCCACCTGCGGGCATGACGCAGCGTCTATAAATAAAAGGACGTCAGTACGAAGAATGTACTGAGTATGTAAAGCATGATCAACATCATTATGAAATCATAATAGACAACATAAGAAATAGCATTGGATGGGAGATGGTAGTATCATCGTCATAAACACTTACTTGCTTTTCATAGGGACTTTCCATTTCTAATGCATGATTGTGTACATACATCTGTAACCGTTTCCGTACTCATTTTTCATTTCGTATCCATTTTCGTATTCATATACATATTCATATTCATATACATATCATTTACATAGCATACCGGACCATGAAGGTTCGGTGTTTCACATGAAGGTTCGGTGCTTCACATACCTGGCCATACCGAGGCTCAGGGTATATATACCTGGCCCTACCAAGGCCCAGGGTTGTCTGTACCCAACTGTAGTGGTGCGCGCGCAATATATATATATATATATATATATATATATATATATATATATATATTCTACCCGGCCATATAAGCTCGGGGTTTCATAATAACCATACATAGGCACATATACATAAAATCCCATGAGCATCTTTAGCATCATTACTATCGTCGTTCATTACATCTATCCCTAGAGGATTACTCATCATAGGAGGAATTTAGTACAATCGTAACATATCGAGAATCATGAGATTAGTAGCTCTTAAAGATAGAATCATTTGGAGAACATCATAGGCTTATAGAAGATTAGATATTTTGCACAGGAACCATGCCTTATGAAAGAAGGGTTAACCTTACATACCTTTCCGTTCAACTATTCTATCACTTGCACATTCTCCTTTAATGCTCACGTTTCTACCTTCATTAGAGTTATACTATCATTAGAAAATAGATAGCTTAGAATACATGACTAAATCTAGATAAAATTGGACGGCATCTCCTTTATTTATACGACTTCCTCCATATCATATATCAACTCCCAAATAACAATAATAGCATTCATAACATCATAACAATGGTCTTTATTCACCTACACTATCCATATTCCTTAATTCATTTCGAACATATCGATGGTCATTGGACACTATTACATTCACTCATATACAATGTTTATCCCATGTTCTTAATATCATTTATAATGTGATCATAATCATAACATATCAAGAATCATGACTCAATTCAAGCTACTACTCAAAAATGACACTATTCCCACATTCATGACCCATTTTCTATCTCCTTCTACAATCCAAGTCTTCAACCTCGCAATACCTTAAATAACATGAAAAGACCATAAAACTTACCTTAGATGGTGTAGGAATAATCCTTGGGTGGAAATACTTCACTTGAGCCAAAACCTTAGTTCACCTCCAATGAAATTTCTTGACTTGGATGATCTCTAATGAGTTTCTTCCACTTGGTTTTCTTAGTTTGATGAAGTTAATCATAAATTTCTCTTGAGTTCTTATGGATGAAGAGTGGAGGGGATTCTAGAGAGTTCTTCAAGTGTTGGGTGAAAAATGAAATGAAATAATGAACTTGGCCCCCTTTTTAATAACTTAAAAATTTGACCCGTCAGGAAAATATACGGACATTTATATGGTCCGTATAAGTGACCGTGAAATCTCCCCTTCGTCATCTCGCTTTTGTGACCATTATACGGCACATTATACGGTCCGTATAAGTGACCGTATAATCCCATCAGTGAGGGACCTTCACTGGGATGATTCTGCGGACAATTATACGGACCGTATAACATTATACGGACTGTATAATCGGCAGTGTAACCCATCTTTTCTCTGATCTTATTCTCGTCATTTCGTTCGATCTCCAATCCTTATGGAACCTTCTTGATACTTTTTTAACACCTCATTAACGATCTAAGGGACATTATAATTCTTCTCCAAGACACTATTAAATCATCATTAACTTATTACTCGTAAATCGTTTCCGATACACATTGTATGCCTCGCCCTCTCTTGGCAAACTTTCTCCTCTTACTCCGAATGTCTTTGAAAATATCAATTAGGGTCATCAAACGTCATTTCTCACTTATTGCAATACTGTATACTTCGTGCCCTTCGTTAGTCTATTAACTGTGCATCAACAGAAAATTTTCCGAGGTGTAACATTCTTCTCCCCTTAAGAACATTCGTCCTCGAATGTTAGGTTCTCGGGGATTCTATAAACATTTCTCCAGAGTTTCCCCTGTAATATGGCAATACCATCCTGTCACAACAGCCCATAATAACAATGCCTCACAGGGCTACAACATAATAGCAATAGAGTTTGGCCACACACGACCCAAATGCATAAAAGGGAAAACATACATACCTCATGATCTTGATGTCTCGTCTTGGATCTCTTCTGGGGGCTTAAATAAGTGCGGGTACTTGGATTTCATAATTTCTTCTGCTTCCCAGGTCATTTCTTCTCAGTTATTGTTTCTCCACAAAACTTTAACTGCGGCCACCTCTTTGTTTCTAAGCCTCCGTACTTACCTATCTCATATGGCAATGGGTACTTCTTCATAAGTCAACATTTCTGTCACTTGAACATCATTTACTGGCACGATCCTAGTAGGATCTCTAACACATTTACGAAGCATTGAGACATGGAAAACTAGGTGAACTGACTCCAAATCAGGAGGTAGATCTAATTCATAAGCCACTTTGCCTACTTTGCGCACAATCTCATGAGGCCCAATGTATCGGGGACTAAGCATCCCCTTTTTGCCAAATCTCATAACGCCCTTCATTTGCGACACCTTTAAGAATACCCAATCTTTCACTTGGAACTCTAAGTCCCTTCGACGATTATCCGCATAGGACTTTTGACGACTTTGGGCTGCTAATAACCGATCTTGTATGACCTTAACTTTCTCTATGGCTTGCTGGACCAAGTCTGGCCCTATCAATTTAGTCTCTCCTACCTCGAACCACCCAATTAGGGATCTACACTTTTGCCCATATAAAGCCTCATGCGGTGCCATTTGGATGCTAGAATGATAACTATTGTTATAAGCAAACTCAATAAGTGGTAAGTGATCATCCCAATTACCTCCAAAATCTATCATACATGCCCGTAACATATCCTCAAGAGTCTGAACGGTACGTTCATCTTGTCCATCAGTCTACGGGTGAAATGCCATGCTAAGGCTCACTTGAGTCCCCAAACCCTCTTGGAAGAACTTCCAAAAATTAGCTGTAAACTGAGTCCCTCTATCGGAGATAATAGATACCGGAACACCATGAAGCCGCACTATCTCTTTAACGTAAAGCTTTGCATAATCTTCTGCCATATATATAGTTCTGACTGGTAAGAAATGAGCTGACTTCGTAAGTCTATCCACAATTACCCATATAGAATCATATTTTCGTTAAGAACGGGGCAAGCCTGTAATGAAGTCCATGTTAATTACTTCCCACTTCAAAGTTGGAATTTCTATAGCTTGCAACAATCCGCCCGGCTTTTGGTGCTCGATTTTCACTCGTTGACAGTTGGGACATTGATCCAAGAATTCTGCTATATCTTTCTTCATGCCATTCCACCAATATATAGATTTAAGATCATGGTACATTTTCGTTGCTCCGGGGTAGGCAGAATAGCGGGAGCAATGGGCTTCCTTTAATATTTGGTGGCGTAATCCTGCCACATCAAGAACACATAATCTGCCTTGGCATCGGAGAACTTCGTCTCCTGCAATCTCAAATGATGACTTCTCCTTCTGAGGGAGTGTATCTCTGTAATGCATTAGCATGGGATCTTTGCATTGTCGCTCTTTCACTTCCACTACTAGCGACGAGCCTGCTAAATTCTGAATGGTAGTTCCCCTGCTACCTGAGTCCACTACTCGAACTCCTAGGCTAGCTAACTACTAGAGCTCACGAGCCATTTCTCTTTTCTCTGGTCATACATCACACAAACTTCCGATGGATCTACGGCTAAGAGCATCAGCCACAACATTTGCCTTTCCGGGGTGATATAGGATATCGACATTTTAATCTTTTAGCAATTCCAACCATCGTCGTTGCCGCAAATTCAACTCTTTCTGGTTGAAGATATAGTGAAGGGCTCTGATGATCTGTATAAATATTCATATGGACACCATAAATATAATGTCTCCACATCTTTAGTGCATGAATCACTGCAGCCAATTCAAGGTCATGGGTTGGAAAAGATTTCTCATGTTTTCGTAATTGCCTTGAAGCATACGCAATCACCTTACCATGTTGCATCAACACACAGCCTAGCCCAATGCCTGAGGCATCGCAATAAACAACATAACCTTCCAATCCCTCTGTAAGTGTCCGGACTGGGACAGAAGTCAATCTATCTTTTAGCTCTTGGAAACTAGGTTCACAAGCACCTGTCCATTGAAACTTTGCTGATTTCTGGGTCAACTTTGTGAGTGGTGCAGAAATAGAAGAAAAGCCTTCTACAAATATCCTGTAATAACCTGCTAAGCCCAAGAAGCTACGAACCTCCGTAGGAGTTGTGGGCTTTGGCCAAGTCTTCACGGCCTCACTCTTTTGGCTATCTACCCGAATACCATCGGCTGAAAGAATGTACCCCAAGAATGCCACTGATTTCAACCAGAACTCACACTTAGAAAATTTGGCGAATAACTCTTGAGTTTGAAGCACTCTAAGGACAGTACGCAAATGATCCACGTGTTCTGCTTCGGATCTAGAATACACCAAGATGTCGTCGATGAATACAATCACAAATAGAACTAAGAAAGGACTGAACACATTGTTCATCAAATCCAAAAATACTGCCGGTGTATTAGTGAGCCCAAATGACACTACCCACAACTAAAAATGGCCATATCTTATTCTGAAGGCTGTCTTAGGGATATCATTCTCCCTAACTCTCACCTGATGATACCCGGACCTCAAATCTATCTTTGAAAACCTTTGACACCTTGTAATTGATCAAATAAGTCATCAATCCTCGGAAGTGGATATTTATTCTTAATCATCACCTTATTCAATTGTCGATAGTCAAAGCACATTCGCAAGGAGCCATCTTTATTTCGGACCAACAATACGGGTGCTCTCCACGGGGATGAACTAGGCCTAATAAAGCCTTTCTCAAGGAAGTCTTTCAATTGCTCCTTCAACTCTTTCAATTCTACGGGGACCATTCTATACGGTGGAATAGATATAGGCTTGGTGTCTAGCAACACATCAATAACAAAATCAATCTCCCGCTCGGGAGGGAGGCCTGGAAGCTCTTCCGAGAATACATCCGGAAACGCGTTCACTACGGGAACTGATTAAAGAGTTGGCAGTTCAATTTCTACATCTTGAACTCGCACTAGATGATAAATGCAACCTTTTGTGATCATTTTCCTTGCTTTAAGATAGGAAATAAACCTACCTTTTGGTGACGCAGTATTCCCTTTCCATTCTAAAACTGGTTCTCCCGGAAATTGGAAGCGAACCATTTTCATTCTATAATCAATATTGGCATAGCAAGAAGCCAACCAATCCATGCCCATAATAACATCAAAATCCACTATATTTAACTCATGCAAGTCAATCTTAGTACGGCGGTCACAAATCACAACTATGCAGTTTCTATATACTTGGCTAGTTATTACCGATTCACCAACGAGTATAGACACCTCAAAAGGTTTGATCGACTCCGGTTTGACTCTAAATCGACCCGCAATATATGGAGTAACATATGAAAATGTGGAGCCCGGATCTATCAAAGCATATACATAATGAGAAAATACCAATAATATACCTGTGACCACATTAGGAGAAGACTCAAGATCTTGGCTTCTGGCCAAAGCATAAATACGGTGCTAAGGATCGCTAGAACTGGGGACTCTCCCTCTGCCTCTACCATGGCCGACTGGCGCATGTGAACCTGGCCCCATAGGGCGTATAGATGACGAAGATCCGGCTACCGACCATAAAGGCTGGGTCCTACCTCTACCACCAACTGAGGGGCAATCACGCATAATATGCCCTGGCCGACCACATGAATAGAAAACATCTGAACCCAATCGGCACTGACCCCAATGTAACTTCCCACATTGGGAACATCGTGGCACGGGTGGCCTCGCCTAACTCGAATCACCTCTAAATTGAGAACCGAAAAAACTCTGACTCGGCCCAAAATGAGTAGATCTATCAAATATCTGGCCTGAAAACAGTGGAGGCGCGCTAGTCATAGAATTGCCTGAATGCCTCAAAAACTATTGTCTGTGCCCGCCTCTATACTCACACATCGGACCCGAAGATCTCCCTTTTGTTATACCCTCTATCATGCTCACGCTAACTTTTTTGTTGCTGTTGGCTTTCTTCTAAATTCTGGGCATGGGCCTGAATGCGTGAAATATCCATGTTATCCTGAAGGGATGCAGTCAAGCACCTATCCATCAAATGTGGCCCTAGGCCTTTCACAAATCGGTGCACTCGGTCACCCATATCCGCTACCATAGCCGAAGCATACCTAGCCAGAGAATTGAAGCGGAGACTATACTCTAAAGCACTCATGCTTCCTTGCCTCAAATTCAAGAACTTATCGTCTCTAGCTCGCCGAACATCTGGAGGCAAATAATGTCGGAGGAAGGCATCTACAAATTCTTTCCATACCGGGGGAGGTGCATTGGCTCCCCACGAAGCCATCCAAACCGTGTACCAATGGATCGCGACATCCCTCAATCTATAGGATGCTAACTCCACCGATTCGGTGTCCGAAGCATGTATCAACCGAAGTGTCCTCAACATTCCATCAATAAAATTCTATGGGTCCTCATCCGGCTTTGATCCAAAGAATTCTGGAGGGTTCAAGCTAATGAAATCACGGGCCCTTGCACTAACATCCCTATCACCTTGCCCTGCACCCCACCGCTGGGTCTAGGTAGCAACCAATTGAGTAAGCAAATGAATGGCCTCTTTTACATCTTGGCTTGAAGCATCCGGTGGAGGAGGCGGAGGTGCTGGAGCTGTGGCTGTGGCTCCCTCACGCTCCTCAGAAATAGGCACTGAATTGGGGGACTGAGATTGAGCCGCATTCTTGGACTCACTTTCCTCTACAACCATTGGCGGTGCTCTTTTAGCCCACTTTTCTGCTGCTGTCTTGCCCTATTGGGTTCCCGTAGCCTTTCTCTTTACAGGCATTTCTGAAATACATAACACACGGTTAAGGAGAAGGAAGTTCTTATTTCATAGCTCTATCGCACGATCTTATAAAGAAAGAAGGTCATTCATTCCTAAAATGCCCGCAGCCTCTTGTTTATATGTGTGGCGCACAACACACCCATAACCAAGACCCTACTGGACACGACTCATAGACACACCCTAGGACAGAACTGCTCTGATACCACTTTTGGCATGACCCAATCGGAGGGCCGCGACGGGCACCAGGTGCTAACCCACCCGGGCACCTCTTATCATACTTTCACATTTACATCTAGGTGAGCCACATAGCTAAATCATACTTTCCATCAATTAATCATACTAATTTCATTGGGCAACAATACATATATATCATCATCAATAACAATGCCCATATAGATGTACAAAAGCCGACGAGGCTAACAAAATGATATCCAAAATATAGGCCGACAAGGCCAAACACATCTAACCATATACACATGTCTACGAACCTCTAAGGAGAGTATGTCATATCATATACGCGGGACAGGACTCCGCTATGCCCATGAATACGTACACAAAAGGATAAATACCAAAAGTTGTAGCTTCGAATGAAATGGAGCTCCGCTGTATAGTCCCTGAGTAATAAATCTAAGGATCAAGCCTGTCTCCCTGGCCACTTGCGGGCATGACGCAGCGTCCACAAATAAAAAGACGTCAGTACGAACAATGTACTAAGTATGTAAAGCATGATCAACATCATTATGAAAGCATAATAGACAACATAAGAAATATCATAGGATGGGAGATGGTAGTATCATCATCATAAACACTTACTTGCTTTTCATAGGGACTTTCCATTTCTAATTCGTGATTGTGTACATATATCCATATCCGTTTCCGTACTTATTTTCATTTCGTATCCATTTTCGTATTCATATACATATTCGTATTCATATACATATCATTGACATAGCATACCCGACCATGAAGGTTCGGTGTTTCATATGAAGGTTCGGTGTTTCACATACCTAGCCCTATCGAGGCTCAGGGTCATACATACCTGGCCCTACCAAGGCTCAGGGTTGTCTGTACCCAACTGCAATGGTGCGTGCGCAATATATATATATTTATATATATTCTACCCTCACATAAGCTCGGGGTTTCATAATAGCCATACATATGCACATATACATAAAAGCCCATAAGCATCTTTAGCATCATTACTATCGTCGTTCATTACATCTATCCCTAGAGGATTACTCATCATAGGAGGAATTTAGTACAATCGTAACATATCGAGAATCATGAGCTTAGTAGCTCTTAAAGATAGAATCATTTGGAGGACATCATAGGCTTATAGAAGATTAGATATTTGGCCAACGAATCATGCCCTATGAAACAAAGGTTAGCCTTACATACCTCTCCGTTCAACTATTCTATCACTTGCACGTTCTCCTTCAATGCTCACGTTGCTACCTTCATTAGAATTATACTATCATTAGAAAATCGATAGCTTAGCATACATGACTAAAGCTAGAGAAAATTGGACGACATCTCCTTTATTTATACGACTTCCTCCATATCATATATCAACTCCCAAACATCAATAATAGCATTAATAACATCATAACAATTGCCTTTATTCACCTACACTATCCATATTCCTCAATTCATTTCGAACATATCCATGGTCATAGCACACTATTACATTCACTCATATAAAATGTTTATCCCATGTTCTTAATATCAATCATAACGTGATCATAATCATAACATATCAAGAATCATGACTCAATCCAAGCAACTACTAAAAAATGACACTATATTCCCACATTCATGACCCATTTTCTATCTCCTTCTACAATCCAAGTCTTTCAACCTATCAATACCTTAAATAACATGAAAAAACCATAAAACTTACCTTAGATGGTGTAGGAAGAAGCCTTGGGTGGAAATACTTCACTTGAGCAAAAACCCTAGTTCACCTCCAATGAAATTTCATGACTTGGATGATCTCTAATGAGTTTCTTACACTTGGTTTTCTTAGTTTGATGAAGTTGATCATAAATTTCTCTTGAGTTCTTATGGGTGAAGAGTGGAGAGTGTTCTAGAGATTTCTTGATGTGTTGGGTGAAAATGAAATGAAATAATGAACTTGGTCCCCTCTTTAATAACTTAAAAATCTGACCCGTCGGGAAAATAAACGGACACTTATACGGTCCGTATAAGTGACCGTGAAATCGCCCCTTCATCATCTCGCTTTTGTGACCATTATACGGCACATTATATTGTCCGTATAATTTATATGGTCCGTTTAAGTGACCGTATAATCCCATCAGTGAGGGACCTTCACTGGGACGATTTTGTGGACCATTATACGGACCGTATAATCGGCCGTGTAACCCATCTTTTCTCTGATCTGGTTCTCGTCTCTTCATTCGATCTCCAATCCTTGTGGAACCTTCTTGATACTTGTTCAACACCTCATTAACGATCTAAGGGACGTTGTAATTCTTCTCCAAGACATTATTAAATCATCATTAACTTATTACTCGTAAATCCTTTCCAATACACATCGTATGCCTCGCTCTCTCTTGGAAAACTTTCTCCTCTTACTCCAAATGTCTTTGCAAATCTCAATTAGGGTCATCAAACGTCATTTCTCACTTATTGCAATATCGTATACTTCATGCCCTTCGTTATTCTATTCACTGTGCATCAACGGAAAAATTCCCGAGGTGTAACAGTGTCAATCTATTTTATGCTTAATTTCTTGTCTTTCCTTTTTATTATTATATCAATTGGTAACAAAGCTTGGATATGATTAGTTCTATCAAATCTAGCCTAGGGCTTGTTACTATAAAAAAAATCGAAAAAAAATCCTAGAAAACCCCAAATGTTTTTTGTTTGTTATGTTGTTTGTTATTAGATTATGGTTCCTTAGTAGGTTAGGGTTTCAAATCCGAAGTTTCGAGTCATTCCAAGTTGTTTTGAGATTTTCACCATTGTTGAGTTGAAGAACTTGAAGTAGGTCTTATTGATTTGGGTGAAATTGGAACTTGAAACCTATTGGGATTTGTTCTACAAATCTTTGGGAGTCTAGATCTGAAAATAGAAGGAAAAATAAGTTGATTTGAAGGTAGTTGAAAGTTTGAAATTCTTGTTGTTCTTGAAGACCTTCAAATCATCAGAAGGAAGAAGACTCTCCAAAGGGGCATTTAATACAAATTTTTCAAGTCAAATTTGGGGAAAAGTGTTTTTCTACCCCCAAAAGGGTATATACTAGGTTGAGTGAGCCCAGGAACGTCATCAGATCCAAGAAATTCGGTCCAAATTTTGAGAAGATCGAGTTCAACACTAAAATCACTGAAGCTAGAAACATTGGAAATTACGGACCGTAATCTGGGGTCGCAAAATTGGATCTTGAAATTGGGAGGATTACAGTAACTCACTAGAATTTGGAAACCTCATTAAATACGGACCATAAACCCAAAATACGGACCGTAAACAGCATTACGGACCGTATTCCCCAACCGTAAAAAGGACCAACGATTGGAGCATTCTGCCTAGGAAATACATCATTAAATACGGACCGTAAAACAAAATACGACCCATATCTTGTGGGTCGTAAAAGGAAAGGTACGAAGGTGAACATTCTGTTTTGGGGCATCACTAAATACGGACACAAAATACGGACCGTAATATAAAATACAGACCGTATTTTGTCAAGCTCAAATCGTATACTCAAGGTACCTTTTCAAGTCCAAATTTCATTTCATCCCACTTCCATTTCTCAAAAAGTTTCTTGATCCTTAGTTGTTGATCGAGTATAGAAATTTTAAAATTTTCATTATTTCAAATTGATACCTTGGATCAATTGGGACTTCAAGACCACGTTTTCAAGTATCACCTACCCAGGCTCGAAATTTGATTTATTTCACGGTTTTAGCATTCCATTTTCTTTGGTGTCTCAACTAGTAGCCATCTAGTAGTTGTTCCTGCTTGTGTTTACTATTTCTTGTGTCCGCATTTCTTTTGTGCTAATTTCTTTTGGGCTTTTCTTTGTTTTTGCTTCGTTGTTAGTTTCTTGGTTCAAGTCCGTTTGTTTTAATTGAGTCGCCCGTCCTTCTTGAGTCTACATGAATCTATTCCGACCAAAAGTAGCATTTGAATCCTTTGAGACTAATCGACATGAACAAGCTTACAACCTTGAGCCGAAGAAATTTGTGAGGCAATCCACAAGGTACACTTGAGTGGTTGTGAGTTTTTTATACTAACCTAACGCGTTTGCTTGATTTGTCGAGTGTCATTCATAGGTACTATGTCGTTGGATGAAGGAACACTAGCTCCCACCGGGGAACCTACTCTCATGGATCTCATGAGAGAGTTACAAAGTATAAAAGGCACAATGGGAAATTTGGGTGGTCAAATGGCAAACATGGAAAGTCGGGTGGAGGCCATGGAAAGTGGTAGTCGAGAGGTGTCGCATTCACCTCGGGTGCTATCCCAAGGAGGTTCGAGTAGGGTTAATCAAAGTCTTTCACAAACGATCACACCCGGAACCTTTCACCAAATATACAACCCCACTCCCCAAACCGCACCTCAAAATGTAACCATCCACAATCCTATTGTTACCCACCCAAATAACATTTCGATAGGTCCACGAAATGACCCATTACCATAAGAACTGCCCCTAAATGAACCAAACCACCAACCAAATGATCCACGTCCAAATGACCATTTACCAATCTACAACCTTCCACTCATCCAACAACACAACCGGGATGATAGTTCAAATCATGAGGATGAGATAGAAGAGGCGATGCATGAACGATATGGAAACCAAGGTATGAGCCAACGGGGCCAAGAACAAGGTGGATACCGGGGTAGAGGTGGAAGGCATGGCCATCAACCTCACATGGGTAGGTGAGGAGGGTACCGAGATCGTGAAGGGTACCAATGGCGAGAACGCCAAGGTTATGATTTTGATGGAGAATATGAGGAACGTTATGGCCATGGGGGAGGATGAGATCGGAGTCTCCATTCTATTAAGATGACCTTTCCAACTTTCAAGGGAGCTTGTGATCCCGATGCATTTCTTGAATGGGTTAAGAAATGTGATATATTCGAGACAAATGAGTTGTCCGAAGTGAAAAAGGCTACCTATGCCATTGCTCAATTTGAGGGTTATGCTTCAACATGGTGGGAAATTCAATCGAGGGCTCGTAGAATTATTCAATTACCAATGCCACCCACTTGGGGTGATCATAAAAAAATCATGTAGAGCAAGTATGTCACCGAGCGCTACAAACAAGAACAACTCAAGAAGGTGTACACCTTGAGACAAGACAAAAGGAGTGTGGAAGAATACTTCCATGAATTCCAACTTGTCAAGATGAGGATGGATTTCCAAGTACAAGAGGTGCATGAAATGACTCGGTTCCGGGCTGGGTTGAATAGTGAAATCACCTCCCAAATGAGGCTTCATAACTATAGGAACATTCAAGAAACACTTGAAGCGGCTATTGATGAAAAAACCAACAAATCTAGGGGCTATGTGAGCTCATGGAGCAACAACAAGGAAAGGGGAACTTCTTCCTCTTTCGCCAATTGGCAAAAGAACAAAGGTTCCATGCAAGACACCAAAAAGCTTTTTGAAAAGAGTACTCAAGTTGAGAAGCCAAGTGGCAAGCAACCTCAAAAGTTTGCTACAAAAGAAGGATGTACAAAAACTCCTATTCAATGCATTAAGTGTCATGGCTTCAGTCATAGAGCGAGTGAGTGTCCAAATCGGAGGGCATTCTATGTAAGATAAACTTATAGTGATGATGAGGGAGAGTGTGAGGATGGTGCTAAAGAAGTTGATCATGATAATAAGGGACATGATAGTAAAGGGGGTGGTGTTGAGGGTGATGATGAGCCTATTGTACCCCTCTATGTGGTGCGAAGGACCATGATAAGCAAATCCATGGATGACCCAAGTCAACAGGAAAATCTCTTCCATTCCAAGTGCACCATTAACCAAAACACTAGCATTATGATCATTGATAGTAGGAGTTGGGCCAATGTTGCTAGTACCACCCTTGTTGATTTCTTGAAACTTCCCCCCACCCGATATGAAAATCCTTACAAACTTTAATGGCTTAATGAATGTGTAAAATTAAAGGTGACTGTCACGACCCAACTAGGGGCCGCGACGGGTACCCGATACTTGTACCGAGCACCCCCTATCTCGTATCGTATTCTTATTGCTAAGTGGGCCGTATGAACAATACCGTTATTCCTTTACTTAATACTATCATTAATAACATAATCATAATCATATATTAACAAACTCCGCTAACATATTATACAACCTCAAAGACGAGTAAAAGTGCAAAACATCTAACTGCACATATCTGTCTACGAGCCTCTAAACAAAGTACACATATACATAGGAAGGGCCGGATTCTGCCGTGCCTGAATATATACACAAAAATATTACCAAGGAACTGAGGCTGCGGAACAACTGGAGTGCTGCCAAGTAATGCTGATAGAGCTCCTAGGAGTCAAATCCGCCTACCTGTTGACCTGCGCGGCATGAAACGCAGCGTCCACAAGAAGGGACGTCAGTACGAATAGTGTATCGAGTATGTAAGGCATGGAAGATGATACAAACAGAAACATAAAGTATGATTAACAATATCATGGGATCATAGGACATATAGTGAGATAAGAAAGTAAACTGTACATAGGAATACCCTTTCGGGCCGGATACCATGCATGCTTGTCTTTCGCTTTAAAAAAAACATTTCTTTTTCATAGACAAAGAAAATAGAACTTATGTCATGTCATGTCTTAGCATATCGTATCGTATCATATCATATCATATCATATCGTATCATGTCATATCATATCATGTCATATCATATCATGTCATGTCATGTCATGGCGCCGAACAACGTCGGCTCGCCCACATAGCGCCGAAATACGTCGGCTCGCCCATATATCCCGCGTCCGGGCATCCCGCGTCCTGGCATCCCGCGTCCGGGATGATAATGCCAGCTGACCAGGTGGCAATGAAACATGTGTCCCTTCCCCTCCCCCGTATATCCCTTCCCCCACCCCATGTACATATACATATCTCATATACATATGTCATATAAGCATGCAGGAGAGCCGAAAGAAAATCATGTATCCATCGGAGTGACGTAAGGTCGGTGACCTCCGAATACATTATGGAATAACTGTGGTCGCTTTGTCTCGCCTTGAAGGAACGAGTATTATAAGGCGAAACTATCAACGAAGAATAGCATTAGAAGTAAACATAGAATGAAATCATGGGCATCATAGACGTCAATTCATATGCTTTGAAATCTTTAGAAAATAGTGTCATAGCTAAGGAATAGAATTAGAAGTCAACAACTAGTTTAACACTGTTATATCCCGTGTCTTTACACGTTGGAAAAATTTGGAAATATTCTTGACTTGTAAGAAATAAGATCATAATTAACTTTTATTTGACATAGGAGTTGTGTATGAAAGAATATTAATGTGGAAGTGTCGAATAATGCCAAGGACAAATTTGGAATTTTGGAATTTTTTTTCAGGAATTACAAAATTTGATTCACAAGTCATTGGGCTCGAAAAAAAATGAGAAACAAATGAGGCCCATTGTCTTGAAGGGTGGCCGACCATCTATGGCCCAAACCCATGGCCCAATTAATTTTCCATGTGTTGAAAAAAATATATGAGTTATACCCCCTTTAGAAAGATCAAGAAATTAGAAAGAACAAAGCAAAGAAAAAAAACAAGAAAAAGAGAGAGAGGGTTTCGGCTTTGGCAAGGGGAATTTAGCTATCAAGAATATTGCTCGAATTTTTTTTTTTTGTGGTTTTCCTACTAAATTGAGTACCCTTCTCAACTTGGTGTATTTGGTTTGGAAGAAAGGGGCCTTGGTTCATCAATTTGATCTCTTATTCAAGTGAAGAAGACTATAGAAAAGGTAAGAATTTATCCCTTATTATTGTGTTATGAAGTCATGTTTGTGTTGTAGTATATAGAAATGAATTGATTGTATGGAAAAATGGAAGATTTCAAAGTGGGTTTGGAATATGGTGTGTAGCCGTGAGGGTATATGTGTTGTATATCTATAATGTGTTGAACTATGTTATATTCTAGTTGTGAATGTGATGGAAGTCATATTGCGAATGAAAGTTGAATAAATTTGGTTGAAGTGATAAATAAAGCAATTGGCCGTGTGGTATATTGGAGTAGGAATAGAAATGGATTAAGTCGTTTAGTGTGTTAGTGTGTTATTGTGATTCTTGCAATGTGAACGAAAGTAAAACAATATGAGTTTGCTTCGAAATGGAATGTAAAAGCTTATATCGCTTTAGTATGATCTTACGACAATATGGAAGTGAAGTTATTAGGTTGCTAATTATGACGAGTTGATGAACTTGGAAGATGGAAACATGTTATGAATATGTATGCCAAAGATTAAAAGTTTTGAATGCGTTATGACTTTGGCGGAAAGTTGTATATTATGTATATCGTGTGTATAATTTAAGGAAACAATATGAAACGCTTCTAAACTATGTTGTGATGATCTAGTTCGATAATGAATGCGAAATCATTGACATTGGTTTGGGAATTAAAGTTGAAATAAAGGTTATGGTGTTATGTCGGCAAGTAGAACTAGTTACGCCATATTGTGTTTCTAATTTTTGTTGTTGATGTTGATGTTGTTGTTTGGGTTGTTGTTGATGATTTCGAGCCGAGTTGAATTCTCGGGGGTGCTATGTATAGGGGAAGTGCTGCCGAAATTTCGGTACACAAATATGAGTTGAATTGAATTCGTAGCACCTATAACTTACAATTGGTAAATGTGACCATTTGCAGATTTTCGACGAAACGGAGAGTGAGCTTGGATAGGCTTAAAAAGCTCAAAGGTATGTAAAGCTACCCCGATCCTTCTTTTGGCATGCCTAAGTGTATTAGAATCAGATTCGGGCCTCGAAAGACTTTCTGCCCATCGGAATCCGCAATTGAAAATCTTGCGTTTTCCTTCAGTAAGATTGAGCCCTTTTGGTTTGTATTCTTGATAATCATGCAAACTTTCCCTAAACTACTTGGAAAGCTATAGAACGTCCGTAGAACCTTTGTAGGTTACCCCATAAGCTTAAAATATGTAATTTGAGCCCACCGCCTTGCTTGTCCCGAGGTGGGCCCGCTATTCCCGGTTTTGCCCTTAATGTACTTAAGTCTTCTTTTCGAATAGTTCTCAAAAGAAACGTTTTGACTACTATTCTTATTACCTAACAAAAATTGTTTTAAATATTCCTTTGAGTCCAATAAATTGTTTTGACACTCGGAACGATTTCAGAAAGGTTATACTTCTGTAATTCATTATGATATCCAAAACTCGTTTATTATGTTCCCGTTCGACTTCATTGGATCGGTTTGTCTTTGATATGCCTCATCGAGTTTATTAAAACATTTATGATATTTTAAATTGCATTAGTCTCTCACTACTCCATTCGTGGATGCCCCAATGTTTCCCACACTGAGCGCGGGCCAGGATATGTTGTCAAGCGTGATCCTTTGCATTGTTCGCCGTGCCTCGATGTGAGGGGGCAGGTATACGCGTACATGGGTTTGTGGAGTATGTTGTGCCATGTACGCTTGTTCTGATATGATTTTCTATGGCCATCTGATATGATATATTATGTGACGGGGTTATGCCCCATTCTGATTCTTCTGTGTTGTGGCACCAGCATCGGGAGGGTGGCCACGTTCTGTCTGCCGAGTCCCTTGGCAGGGGCCGGATTTTATATGACATATGTTTCTGTATACACTCTGCATGTTTTGAAAGTATGTATTTGATACTTTGGATTTTCTGCTCGCTTTTTGTACGTTCTGTACCAGTTATGATTCTGTTTCTGTAATTCAGGCTTTACATATTCAGTACATATTTCGTATTGACCCCCTTTCTTCAGGGGCTGCGTTTTCATGCCGCGCAGGTACCGACGACAGGTTTACGGATCCGTCCGTCTAGGATATCTTTTCTGCCATTTGGAGCGCTCTTTTATTCAGAGCCATCTTTTGGTACAGTCTGCCATTTCTATATATGTATATTCTCGTTCATGGGTACGGCGGGGCCCTGTCCCGTCATATGATTCTGTCGGTCTGTTTAGAGGTCTGTGGACATGTTTGTGGGTTGGGGTCTTTTTGTACAGTTGTGTGCTTATGTTGTGTTTGGGCGATCCCATTCGCCGCGGCGGCCGGTCTGCATATATTTAAATGTTGCTTTGTTGGCCCTGTGTGGCCTTTGTTGGTATTTTCTGCGTGCAGGGTATATGGGATAGCCCGTAAAACAAAGGAAACCCTGCCGAAATTTTTCTGGAAATTATCTAAATTGGAAATAAAGCTTTGTCGGCTTCTGCTATATACTAGAATGTGTTTGAGTGCCCAGATCGGGCACTAGTCACGGCCTACGGGGTTGGGTCGTGACAAACACTTTCATATCCACATTGGATTCTTAACTTAAGACTCTCAGTCATGGAATCATTCTTATCATACTTACCATAGACATATTCTCTTCCTTACATCATCATTATCATTATCATCATAGAAATATTCTCTTTAGAATGGTTGCAACACTTATCGTTTGATAAACGGAACAATAAAGAAAAATCCGGGAACAATGGGCCCACCTCGGGCCGGGTGAGGTAGCGTACACAATTTGCATATGTTACATTTCATGGCGTCACTTGTGAGGGTTTTAGGGTGGTCGGGTCTCATTTGTGCAAGTTCTAGATATCTAGGCAATTCTTCCAACTATTCATGAATATCTAATTCAATTCTACTGAATGAAAAGGGGGTAACTTTAGGTGCGGATTCCGGAGAATAGAGTTGTCCCCGAGGCTCGTATCCACCCTAGTATGCCTAAGACATTCCAAGGAAGAAAGAGTAAAACCTTACATACCTTTTTCCGCTCCTTATGCTACTCCAAATTCAAGTTGCAAATTCGTCAAAATCTACAATTTGGTCACATTTACCAAACATTGATTAGGGCATTTAGAAGTTTAATCTTAAGATAACACTTGTCTACCGAAATTTCGGCAGCACTTCCCCTGTAAATGCACCGTCCCCAAAATTCAACTTAGCCAATTTTTTTTAATCAACAACAATCCGGGAATTCAACCCGGCCAAACTATCAACATAATGTCAACAACCATACTAACAATTTCCATATTCAATCCAAGATACATTATAACAATTCAATCAATATACTACTTCCTTCAAAACCTTCCAACTCCAATAAAAACAATAACAACTTAATAATTTACGCACTAACAACTTCACACTAACAACATTATATTCCATACATGCATAAACATCATATTTAATTTATATAATCTTCCAAAACAAGCCTCCAACTACTAATACTCCACTAAGCTCATTAGGCTTTTATTTGCAACATAAAATTCACAACACAACAACCAACATACTAAATAAAACTTTCTCACCATTCCTTCATGATTCACCAAATATACACGGCTATGCATGTGATATACAACACACGGCCAACATCATACACACATGGCTACAACTTCACTAACATCATCCAACTTCCATTATTAACATAGCATTCATTACAACCACAACTATCCACTAGATAAAATAATTAAAACATGATTTCTACACACACACATACATGCACGGCCACACCCCCATGTTCATATTCCTTATGAATTTCATCCATTTTTGTACACTACAACATCCATAAACATCCATAACATATAAAAGAGTATAAGTTCTTACCTTTTCTCCTTGACTTCCACTTAGCTATGCCTTGTAGCTTGCAAGAATATGAATTTTTCTTGCTCCAAAGACCACTTCACTTTACTAGGAACCCTTCAATTGGTAGGAAATGATTTTTGAAGAAATTTTTGTCAATTGTCTTGGCAATTTTTGCACTTGGCCGAGTGGCCTTGTAGAAGTTTCCTCTTTCTCCTTTTTTTTTTTCCAAGTCTTGAAACTTCTAGAGAGCAAATGAAGAACATGGCTAATTTTGGCTCATTTATTAATTACCCACATGGGCCTTGGCCCATTTGTTGGCCGGCCACCTTGGCCTTTGGTGCAAATCCATCTATATTTGTTTTCTTTTTTTTTTCCGAATTCCAAATTTACCCTTCGTCTCCCTCCATATTTCTAAGAGTCATATTGCGAATTTCCCTTTATACCCTTGACCTTGCTTAACATTCCCACTTCAAAATTTTCATAAACAAATTGTATGCCAAACAAAATAAAAATAAGGCCTTCCTTGTCATCTTCCCGCAATTATCTTAAATTATCCGATTGCACAAAAATGCGGGATATAACATTCTCACCCCCTTTAGAACATTCGTCCTCAAATGTTAAACTGGCCTCATAGTGTATTATAATACTTCGAGGAGGTCTCCTTCGTAGATATCTCACATGTCGCTGAACATATCCCTTTTAGGAGCTTGGGTTGCTTGTAGGCCAATTGACTTAACTACGCTAATAGCAATCCAACCGAGTAATGATTTACACTCCCTAAGATACAAATCCTTACCTAATACTGATGTGGCGTGATTTTTACGCCACAATCGATACTTTTCGGCTATAAGTTTTACTTGTTGTTAAGCAAGTCGATCTGATTTTACGTGTTTCATAGAGTTTTTCAGGTAAAGGAACAAATTTGGCACAATCACAGTTGAAGTGCAGAACCAGGTCGTAAATTGAGGTTTACGGCTCGTATTCTACAATACGGGCCGTATTTCGTGGTCGTATTAAAGGATTTCAAAAACAGAAAGTCAAGCTGAGAAGATGGTGATTTACGAGCTGAGTTTACGGACCGTATTTCAGTTTACGGTCCATATTCCATCACGTATTTAGTCATTCAAGCGTCTGGCAGAAAGTCTGAGATTAGCAAAGTGAAAGACGACCAAGCAGTTTATGGACCGTAAACCACTTTACGATCCGTATTTTGGAAGGGTAGTTGACACAGCTGAGAAGACGACGTGGGCGTAAACCATTTTAACGGTCCGTAAAGTGATTTACGGACCGTATTTCATCACGACGGGACTGAAGTGCAAAATCTGTAACTTATGTAATTTCGAAACGTATAAATAGTCATTGTAGGGTTTTAATATTCAGCATTCATTATATTTTTGTCTCTTGACTTAGAACAAAAACTTCTCTCTAGTTTTTCAAGATTCAAACATCAATTCAAGTATTACCAATTCCTTTTTTATTCCAAAGTAAGCATTTATGAATTCTTCAATTTCTTATTTCTTGTTCTTTGTCATGAGTAGCTAAATTCCCTTACTAGGGTTGTGAACCCAATGATGGGTGTTTTGTGATTGGGTGTTGTGATTGATATACACATAATGGATTATTAGGGTTTGATTATTCTTCATTCTTCATTCATAATTAATGGTTGCAAACATTGATTAAAGCCATAAACCTTAATTTATTTGGGAAAGTAATTAGGGTTGGTAAGAATAATTAACAAGGACTCAAAGCTTTAACCTTTGTTTAATAAATTCACTTAGGAATAAGATGAATTTACTTGGCATGATTAATAGTTCTTCATGGCAACTTTCTTATATTTGGGAAAATCATAGAAAGACATAATCTTTATTTATTGGAAAATAGTAGAGATTCACATAGAGATTAAGTGCATTCATAAAATGATCCATTAGAAGTATATCAAGATCAATACCCATGATCATGCACCCTATCTAACGGGGACACAACCTTAGTTTCTTTTACCATAAATTTCCACCAAAACAATAGTTTAGAAATTAGTCATAGACAAAACCCAACTTTTACCAACATTATCGTATTAAGATATTAGACCTAGAACTTAGCATTTACGACTTTAGTAACCTTTTCACACCATATTCCCTGTGGGATTCGACCCCAACCTTGTTGGGTTACTATATTTGACAACGTCCGCGTTATACTAATAATAGGTGTAATTTAAGCGTATCAAATTTTGGCGCCATTGCCGGGGAATACGGTTTTGAAATTACTAAATAGTGTTTGCTTTGATTAAAGTCTTTTGCTTATTCCATCACACCTTGTTTGCTACTTTGTGTAAACCATGTGATCATGAATCTAAATCAGCAAAACAATCGTGCTGGTAATCAGCAGAATCGTTTGAACAATCAAGCGAACGAATCTGATGATGAGAATATTTTTGCTGAACTTGCTCAAGAGGAAGACTATGCATCTGCTGTTGTTCAACCTCGAGTTGGAGCTGCTACTGTGAAAATTGACTCATCTCTGTACCAGCTGCTGAAACTTGAGGGATACTTTCGGAACTCTACCGAGAATGACCCTCAACGTCATTTGCAGAATTTTGTGGATGTGTGTGCTAATCACATCCGGAATAATGTTCCACAAGATGCTATTCGGTTGAGGTTATTCAAATATTCCTTAGCTGGAGAGGGTAGAACATGGTTCGAGAAACTGCCCTAGCAAGAAGGCTGATATTCGCGACAAGATATATGAGTTTAAGCAGCGACCGAGGGAACAACTATATGAAGCCTGGGAGAGGTTCAAAGAGTATTTGCAGAAGAGCCCGAATCATGGTTTTCCGGAAAATATCTTGATGGAGAAGTTCTACCGAGGGTTGGATCCAGTGACACAGTCAGTAGCTAACAATGCAGCTGATGGGTGTTTTATGAACAAGACATTCCGACGAGTGACCACGATACTTAACAAGCTGACAACTCATAATCAGGCTTGGCACTCGAACAATGCTGATGTGGTCCCGTATGGTAGTGCTTTGCTCCAGAATATAGTGAAGGAGAATTAGGACACCCAACAGACATTGGCAGAGCTTGCAACAAATATTTCCTTGCTAACAAAGAAGTTTGATGAATCTCAAATAAAAAAGGTAAATGTTTGTGAGGATGATGCAATTCTGCCAAAAGGGATATACCATGCTCAAGATGGTCCGTTCCTTGATGGGCCACCAATGCAAGTTAAAGATGCTAATTATGTTAATAACTCTCAAGGGGGTTATCAGAGACAGAATTACCAGGGTGGCTATCAGAATCAGAATCAGAACCAATGGAGACCTCAGCAAGGTCAAGGTGCTTACAACAACTCTGTGAACTACAACAATAATTATGGTGGTGCGAACCAAGGGAGCTACAACAACAACAATAATTTTGGGAACAAGAGTTCCAATCCTTATATACAACCAAAAGGGCAGTCGACAGAGCAGGGTAGTTCAAAAGTTGAAGCAATGCTTGAGAAGATTCTGGCTAATCAATCGAAGTCTGAAAGGACTTTATCTGGGCTGACAGAAACAGTGGGTTCTCATTCAACGGCTATTCAGAAGCTTGAGTCGCAGATGAGGGATATATCCAGAGAGCAGCACCCTCCTTAAAAGGGAGGACTTCCGAGTGACACTATTCCAAATCCTAAGAATGGGGGAGGCGGTATAGACCGCGCATTTGCCATCACTACTAGAAGTGGCAAAATAATACAGGGGGCTGCTGATGAGGTGACTGATCTTGAGCAGATAAATGAAGAGAATGAGGTGCAGTCTGAAACACCCATTATTGCTGATGAGAGGCCTACTGACAAGAAGGTTGCTGATATTCCAAAGATGGTGAGAGAAGCTGATGACACAAGTAAGCAGACTGTAAAAGGGGCTCTCCGCCCTTTGACACAGCTTTTCAATGCTAAACCTCCTTTTCCTCAGAGGTTGGTAACGAAGAATGAAGATGCGAAGTTTGAAAAGTTTTATGATCAGCTGAAGCAGTTATCTCTGAATTTTCCCTTCTTGGAAACTGTCAAAGAGATGCCCGGTTTTGCGAAATATCTGAAGAAGTTGCTGACTAAGAAGAATACGGTTCAACATGAAACCGTGAGTTTGACTCACACTGTAAGTTCTATTATCTCAACCACAATTGTTCAGAAAAAGGGAGATCCTGGGGCGTTCACCATTCCTTGTTCTATTGGGTACCATGACTTTGCTCGCGCTTTGTGTGATAATGGGGCGAGTATTAATTTGATGCCCCTTGCTATATATAAGCAATCAGTTTTGGGAATGCCACGGCCGACTACGATGAGGTTGCAGATGGCTGATATGTCTATCAAAAGACCTGTTGGGGTGGTTGATGATGTGATTGTGTGGGTTGGTAAGTTTTTGTTGCCTGCTGACTTTGTGATTCTTGACTGTGCTGTTGATCGGGACATTCCTATCATTCTGGATAGGCCTTTCCTTGCTACAGGGAGGGCTTTGATGGATTCTGAATAAAATGAAATCAAGTTTCGAGTCAAAGATGATGAAGTGACTTTTCAGGCTAGCAAAGGGATGAAGTTACCAAGTGCTTATGAGAGCATTTCGGTAATTGATTCATTTGATGTAGTTGATGATGCAGTGGAGTTCAAAATGGAAGAAGAGAGCTTGGGTGAGGCTTTGGCTAACATTCTGATGAATTTCGATGCTGAAGACATGGAAGGCTATGAGGAGACAGTTAACTCACTTGTTGGGTTGGGCTCATACACATACCACCCAAAGAAGCTGAGTCTTGATCTGGAAAATAGAACAACTCCTCCAGCAAAGCCTTCGATTATTGAGCCACCTAAGTTTGAGCTTAAGCAGCTCCCGTCACACCTGAAATATGAGTTCCTTGGTCCCGACAGCACATTACCGGTGATTGTTTCAGCTTCATTGACTGAGGAGGAGATTGTGCAGCTTTTGGAGGTATTGAGGGAGTATAGGCATGCTATTGGTTGGACCATAGCAGATATTCGAGGTATCCCATCTTGGATCTGTGAGCACAAAATTCAGTTGGAGGAGGGCAGCAAACCAAGTGTAGAGGATCAGAGGAGACTAAATAAGAATATGCAAGAGGTCGTCAAGAAAGAAATCATCAAATGGCTAGATGCAGGCGTGGTTTTCCCGATCGCTGATAGTGAATGGGTGAGCCCGGTCCAATGTGTTCCTAAGAAGGGCGGCATCACTGTTGTACCGAATGCTAAGAATGAGTTGATCCCGACCAGAACTGTCACCGGTTGAAGAGTTTGCATGGATTATCGCATGCTCAACACAGCCACGAGCAAGGACCACTTCCCTATGCCCTTCATTGATCAGATGTTGGATAGACTAGCAGGGCGTTCTTATTATTGTTTCCTTGATGGTTATTCGGGTTATAATCAGATCAACATTGCTCTGGAAGATCAGGAGAAGACCACGTTCACTTGTCCTTATGGGACATTTGCATTCAGCCGAATGCCTTTTGGTTTGTGTAATGCACCAGCGACCTTTCAGAGGTGCATGATGTTAATCTTCTCTGACATGGTGGAGGATTTCTTGGAGGTGTTCGTGGATGATTTTTCCGTGGTGGGTGACTCATTTGATGATTGTCTTGGCCATCTGGGTCAAGTGCTAAAAAGGTGTGAAGAGACTAATCTGGTGCTGAACTGGGAGAAATGCCATTTTACGGTGAAGGAAGGAATCATCCTCGGTCACAAAATGTCTGAAAAGGGAATCGAGGTCGATCAAGCAAAAATTTATGTGATCTCCAAACTTCCTCCACCTATCTCAGTCAAAGGTGTCCAAAGTTTCTTGGGGCATGCTGGGTTCTACAGGCGCTTCATCAAAGATTTCTCTAAAGTTGCCAATCCTTTGTGCAAGCTTCTTGAAAAAGAGGCTAAATTTGTGATTGATGAGAAGTGCCAGAAGGCGTTTGAGGAGTTAAAAGTGCGTCTCACTACTGCTCCTATTATTGTTGCTCCTGACTGGTCCCTACCATTCGAACTGATATGTGATGCTAGTGGTTTTGCGATTGGTGTTGTGCTTGGGCAGAGGCACAATAAAATTATGCACCCGATCTATTATGCTAATAGAACACTGAATGCTGCACAGATGAATTACACAGTGACGGAGCAAGAGCTGCTTGCCATTGTGTTTACCTTCGAAAAATTTCGGGCCTACTTGTTGGGTTCCAAAGTTGTGGTTTATACTGATCATGCAGCCTTGAGATATCTCATGGCAAAGAAGGAAGCAAAGCCGCGACTGATCAGATGGGTGCTACTGCTGCAAGTGTTCGATTTTGAGGTAAAAGACCGAAAGGGCACTGAAAACCAGGTGGCTGACCATCTCTCTCGGCTTGAAGAAGCTGGGAGACCGTCTGATGAGCTTGATATAGATGGTGCTTTTCCAGACGAGAGGGTGTTGGCGGTGTCAAATGAGGTAGCACCATGGTATGCTGATTTTGCCAATTATTTGGTAACAGGTATAGTTCCCGATGATATCAAAACTTACCAAAAGAAGAAATTGTTGCGGGATGCTCGGCAGTACTATTGGGACGAGCCTTATTTGTTCCGCACATGCGCTGATAACATCATTCGGCGTTGTGTTCCGGAAAGTGAAGTGATGGCAATTCTAAAGGCATGCCATGACTCTCCTGTTGGGGGTCATCATAGCGTAAATCGGACTGCAGCCAAGGTACTTGAGTGCGGCTATTACTGGCCGACTATTTTTCATGATGCTAATCTTTTGGTGGGGTCCTGTGATCAACGTCAAAGGCAAGAGAATATCGGCAGAAGGCAAGAGATGCCTATGAATTTTGTTATGGAGGTGGAAGTGTTCGATGTCTGGGGGATCGACTTTATGGGACATTTTGTGAGTTCTGGTGGAATGAAATACATCTTGGTAGCTGTGGATTATGTGTCAAAATGGGTTGAGGCGGTGGCTTTACCCAATAATGAGGCCAAGAGTGTTATGGGGTTCCTTAAGAAGAACATATTTACTCGTTTTGGTACTCCGAGGGCGATAATCAGCGATGGTGGATCCCACTTTTGCAATAAAGCGTTCGCGGGACTGATGGAGAAATATGGTGTAAAGCATAGGGTGGAAACGCCTTATCACCCTCAGACAAGTGGACAAGTTGAAGTGTCAAATAGGGAGATCAAAAGTATTCTAGCAAAGACAGTGAATGCCAATAGAACTGATTGGGCCCGCAAGCTCGATGACGCTCTATGGGCATACCGGACTGCTTTCAAGACTCCAATTGGGACTTCACCCTTCAATCTTGTATTCGGGAAAGCTTGTCACTTGCCGGTTGAACTTGAACACAAAGCTATGTGGGCGCTGAAGAAGCTGAACATGGATTGGGAGGAAGCAACCAAGCTGCGGTTGTTTCAATTAAATGAGATGGATGAATTTCGGTACCAGGCATATGAGAGTGTATCCCTTTATAAAGAAAGGATGAAGAAATACCATGACAAGAAGATTCTGAAGCGAGAGTTCTACAAGGGCGACTCTGTATTACTGTTTAACTCTCGGCTGAAGTTGCTACCGGGTAAGCTTAAATCCAGGTGGTCGGGTCCGTTTGAGGTGGTAGGTGCTTCACCCCATGGCGCGGTTGAATTGAAGTCCGGAGATGGTACCCGAAAATTTAAGGTGAATGGGCAGAGATTAAAGCACTATCACGGAATGGTGTCGGAGGATAGGGTTGTTGATCGCTACAGGTTGAAACACCTCGGAACGAACAATGATCTAGTGTACCAAGACAAGGAGTGATTGGTCACCACCGTCGTGCCGCGACGTTAAATTAAGCGCTTCTTGGGAGGCAACCCAAGTGTAATGTTTATTTTTCTTTGTTGTTCTTCGTACATATAGGGTAATGGTTGTTTTGGTGCAGGAATATATGACAGGAAAAAAAAAATTCTGCTGAAATGCAGGTAAGTTCAGTTGTCAAACACTGTTCCGCTACATTGCAAAAGAGGCCTGAAGTTTACGGACCGTATTTCACAATACGGCTCGTAAACCAGGGCGTATTTAACAATGTTGCAAAACAGTGAGCACTGTAATGTAACATGCTGGTTTACGACCACGTAGGACGGACCGTATTTCACAATACGGTCCGTAAACCTGAACGTAAACTAACATGAGACAATACAGTGCACTGCCCACAATAACATCTCTAAATACGGGCCGTAAATCAATTTACGGACCGTATTTAGAATAAAAACAAAAACAAAAACAAAAAAGAATAACACAGCGATTTAAATATAACGAGCAGTTTATATCAAGGGCAGAAGAACTCAAACACCACAAACTTAATATCACCCCCACGATTTTCCCACCATTAATATTCTCCCTCCTTTTGTTTTCAACTGAAACGATCCCTCTTCAACTTCCCTTTCATCCCAATGACTTCCCACAATAAACCCATCACTTTCCATCTTCCTCACCACCATAAATACACCAACCCCACTCACCAACTGACCCAGCTCACCACAAATTCGTATCCCCTTCTGCCATAGGTTTAAATTCATTTGTGATTCAAGTGTGTTCTCTCAAAATCTGTGCCTACAGTGGTCAGTTAGTTCTTCACCAAAAAGGTATGATTGGCTTTCCTTATTCTTCTACATCTGTGAGTTTGAACTTGGTGGTAAGTGATTGTTTAGACTGGGTTTGTGAAGTTATGCATTTGATACCTTGGTTAATGATCTTGTGGGGGATAAATATGTTTAACTCTTTCAAATTCTTCTGGGTCATTGTTAATTAAACCCAAATGGGTTGGAGGGCATTCCATACTTCAAATTCAAAATTTGAAGTTTTGGTCTGCCCACCAATGGCTTGACTCTGCGGGAATTATGAAAATTGGTAGAAAATGGGTGAAGTCTGAGTAACCTAGGCCCCGAACACAATGTGAAACCACGATGTGCAATGAAATTTTGAAATAAAAAAAAGTGTGTCTGTCTGTGGTGCGTAATATGACTTCACTTTACGGACCGTATTTCACTTTACGGTCCGTATTTAAGCCTGTATGATTGAGCAGATTGTTGTCCAAAAAGGAATCCCAGTTTACGATCTCACTTTACGGACCGTATTTCACTTTACAGTCCGTATTTAAGCTTATAGAATGGGACAGAATGTTATCCACTACAAAAGCTTAGTTTACGATCGTACTTTAAGGACCGTAAACTAGTTTACGGTCCGTCTTTTGTGTTTACGACCACAGACAGAACATGTATTCTGTGCACAGTCATATATTCTTATCTTTGGTTGATTGTTCCATGGTAACTAATATGTGGTGTCTTTTGCAGGAATGGGTCAGAAAAGAAAAGGCAACGAGAGCGGGGGCCCACAGCACGGGCAAGAAAAAGATAGCGCGCTCGGATTCAAGGATGATAGATGAAACTTCCACTTCGGAAGGGGAAAAATCAGGATCCGAGTACGCTGAGGTCATACCACCACCAAAAGTCCGGGGGGCCCCCACCCAAGACACAATGGCAACCACATCAACCCTGCCCTCACCCATGACTCCATCAAAGTCTGCGTCGGAAGCCTCCCAGTCTGAAGAGGGGGATTCTGACGCGGAAGCATCAATCAGGGGGGCTGCCACCCAGACTCCACCAGAGAGTGACTCAGCAGGGCCTAGTGAGGGCAGTGATCCGGTTGATGGTACGCCGCCTAAGGGTCGTAAACTGGTCGTCAGGACCAAACATTTGGATGAAGAAAAGTTATGGTTCTCGGTAAAGGGGTCAAAGGAGTTGTATGACCAATAGATGGCCGGGTCTGAGACTGGTGGGCAGCCGTCGAGGAAAATATTTGAAGAACGGCGACTGATTTTCGATGGTATTTCAGCTTATCCACAGCTGGATGATACCATCAAAGGGTACAAGTTAGATGCATTCACTCATGGGCCGGAAGAGTATGCTCCACATATTGTGCGGGAGTTCTATGCATCATATAGGGCTGTCCTGAAGTCGATGAAGAAGCCGAGTCTTGCTTGGCATCAAATCCCCATACTGGAAAATGTGACGGTCCAGAACTCTCTGGTTGATATTTCCTCCAAAGCCATCAACAGGGTCTTGTTTGGAGATGATTTTGTGCCTCATACTGATCTGCGCTTGTTCCTAGACAAACGAGACAGAAAGGACGACAAATCCGTCAGGAAATGGACCGCAGCAGCTATCACATCTGAGCCACATGAGCAAAAATGGGTTAATGATTGGAAAGCAAAGATCACTAAAAGTTGTTTGTCCACAGAGGCTAAATTCTGGTGGACATTGCTGCGATACAGGATCACGCCAACCCAGGCAGATAATACCCTGTCCACCAGTCAGGCAGTGACCATTGCCTCCTTCATGTCACGGTACCCGATGGATGTTGGCGGGTTAATAGCTGAGGAGCTGCACATGCGGGCACACAAGCCCAGCCAAAACATGGTCTTTCCGTGCCTTATCACGGCATTGTGTCGATGGGAAAGGATAATTCCGCTTCCAGATTGGGACGGTACCATTACAGCTGCACATATAGGGGATTGGCGTAAAAATAAGGTGATAAGCAAAAAGGACCGGGAGGCGGACCAGTGCGGCAATGACGACGACACTCAGTTAGAGATGAGTCCGAGCCGTGCCTATGGGACTGATCTAGTAGGTTCCGAGTTTGGTGCTGCCACGACACGACCGGAGGCTCCCACGACAGGTGTCCCGGCTACTGTCGATACACAGGGTGATGCAGCCACACTAGCTGTTTCGGAAGCAAGACCTCCACCACCACATCCGGCCACACAGGGTCCTCCTTCGGGGTCCGCCACTATTGCTGCGACAGCCGAGCCTGCTGATCCAGAGGTGGGGTTACTACACTTCAGCCCTGCTAACTACAGCCAAATTGTAATCAAAGCGGTGCGGACCGAAAGGCAAGTAGACAAAATCTTGCAACAATTCAGGCCGAAGGTGGCGAGGATAGTGCAGCAACTGGTCACTGAGGCAACCACAGAGATCCGTGCGGAGTTTGAGAAAAAGCACGAGGTGTATCAGGCTCGACTAGACAGCTTTGAGGCGAGATTGTTGACTCGAGAGCAGACCGCACCCGGTGGGGAGTCTAGTTCTTTGAGGAGTGAGTTGGAGAAGCTGAAAAAGGATCTTGACACACTCAAGATGCACGGGATGGTAGCCGCACTAGCACCAGCACCACGGGCCATTTTTCCTAGTACGTTTAAGTTGCTGGATTTGCTTGATTCTGAGGAGGAGACGGAGGATGCGGAACCTTTTGGTCGCGGTACTGGAAAGGGTCAGTGAGGCATCTGAGGACCCGGAGGAGTTGGCCAGGAGATTAAAAAAGACTGAAAAGAAGGATCTGCAGCAGGCGATCTTTCAGTCATTGGTTGAGCCGCAGCGCCAACCTAGAGAGTCCTCAAGTCAGCCCCCGGATGCGGCGGGCCTGCCATGAGATGTTCACAGCATTCAGGTATTTTCTCGCTCCCTTGTTCTTATATTTGAAGAACTGAGACAGTGCTTGATTTTTAGTTGGGGGTGGAACTTATTGATAGTAGGGTAGCGTAAATATGTGTTTAGGAACCCCCTCGGCTTTTCTTTGCCAGAATTCTTTTCCTGAGGGGGGTTTATTTTGTTGAAACTGGCATGTTTAGGATGTTTCTTAGGTTGAGTAGAATAATTTTGACTTATTTGGTGTTACTTTGTAACTGATGGCATGTGTGTGGTTTGTTGAAAATTTTGGACCCCTCAGAAAATTTGAAAAATGCATACTTAGAACAGTTATTGTCTGACATGATTGATTCTTTATATGACATTGTGATTATTGGGGTATTGTGTGTGATGAATGATTACTTAGGAGGCCAAAAGTGTAAAAATGATTATCCTTATGCCGATGTGTGTGTGAGTTGTTAGTTTTTTTTTCTGTTTACGCATGTATAATCTAGAACTTGCCCGGTTAGTCTTGTTTGAAATCCGAAAGTTATTTTGGTTGTGAAATGATCTTAGGCTTTCTTTGTATTAATAAAGTCACTTTGCCTAAATAAGCCTTACCAAAAGCTGAAAATATCACTAGTCTTCTCCTTTGGAGCCTTTTTGACCCTTTTCTTGGCTAGCCAAATGAAACCTCACCCGTTGTGAAAATTATCCATCTTCGCACCCGTTCCCTCCTTGATGATACTAGATAGACGAGACAAAACGCCTAAGTTGGGGGGTACATTAAATGTGAAGTAGATGTGAGAACAAAGGTTGGGGGTGGTGAAATTTGCTAGTAGAGAGTCGATGTGGTAGTTGATACTATACAAAATATATATATATATATATATATATATAATAATAACATATTCAATCAGAAAATTGAAACACAAAAAGATTTGCTAGTTGGATAGGAATAAAACCATATCGAGGTCGAAAACGTTAAAGAAAAGAAAGGGGCTGGAACGAAAAGAGGTGAATTAGGGTAAAGAGATGTTGTAGTGTCAAGGAGGGTGAGTCACTAATACCAAAAAAAAAGTATCCTACCCGTCCCTAAGCCTACATTACAAGCTGAAACGATTCCTAATGTGATCACAACCGAATGAGCCTAGGCTAAGAACATGGAAAATAAGGGCAAGCCTATGGTATTTGCATGTGTGAATATGAATTCTTTGTGAGTGTTGAGTGTCTTTCTCTTCTCGTTCATCTTCATCCCATTCTTGTCGTATATATGTGTGTTGGGACATTCTTTGGTCTATGTGAGGGCATAAGGATGAGAATTGAACAAACTAAAGTGATCGCCGAAAGTAGCGTTTGTGTGCATGATAATATGTTAGATAATGTAATGTCATGTATTAAAGCGTCATGGTTAGTCATAACATTCTTAAAGTGTGTAATATTGTTGTACAATAGACAGATGGGGTGGTCAGTTGAAGGAAAGCATGCATGGCAGAAGTTCCGAGCCAAAACCGATGTAGACATTTTTATTCTGTGATATCTAGGTGTTAGATTGAGTCGTTGCGTGGTATGGCTTGCTTGAGGACAAGCAAATACTTTATGTTGGGGGTGTTGATGCGGCGTGATTTTTACGCCACAATCGATACTTTTCGGCTATAAGTTTTACTTGTTGTTAAGCAAGTCGATGTGATTTTACGTGTTTCTTAGTGTTTTTCAGGTAAAGGAACAGATTTGGCACAATCACAGTTGAAGTGCAGAACCAGGTCGTAAATTGAGGTTTACGGCTCGTATTCTACAATACGGGCCGTATTCCGTGGTCGTATTAAAGGATTTCACAAACAGAAAGTCAAGCTGAGAAGATGGTGATTTACGAGCTGAGTTTACGGACCGTATTTCAGTTTACGGTCCGTATTCCATCATGTATTTAGTCATTCAAGCGTCTGGCAGAAAGTCTGAGATTAGCAAAGTGAAAGATGACCAAGCAGTTTACGGACCGTAAACCACATTACGGTCCGTATTTTGGAAGGTTACTTGCACACAGCTGAGAAGACGACGTGGGCGTAAACCAATTTTATGGTCTGTAAAGTGATTTACGAACCGTATTTCATCATGACGGGACTGAAGTGCAAAATCTGTAACTCATGTAATTTCGAAACGTATAAATAGTCATTGTAGGGTTTTAATATTCAGCATTCATTATATTTTTGTCTCTTGACTTAGAACAAAAACTTCTCTCTAGTTTTTTGAAGATTCAAACATCAATTCAAGTATTACCAATTCCTTTTTTATTCCAAAGTAAGAATTTATGAATTCTTCAATTTCTTATTTCTTGTTCTTTGTCATGAGTAGCTAAATTCCCTTACTAGGGTTGTGAACCCAATGATGGGTGTTTTGTGATTGGGTGTTGTGATTGATATACACATAATGGATTATTAGGGTTTGATTATTCTTCATTCTTCATTCATAATTAATGGTTGCAAACATTGATTAAAGCCATAAACCTTAATTTATTTGGGAAAGTAATTAGGGTTGGTAAGAATAATTAACAAGGACTCAAAGCTTTAACCTTTGTTTAATAAATTCACTTAGGAATAAAATGAATTTACTTGGCATGATTAATCGTTCTTCATGGAAACTTTCTTATATTTGGGAAAATCATAGAAAGACATAATCTTTATTTATTGGAAAATAGTAGAGATTCACATAGAGATTAAGTGCATTCATATAATGATCCATTAGAAGTATATCAAGATCAATACCCATGATCATGCACCCTATCTAACGGGGACACAACCTTAGTTTCTTTTACCATAAATTTCCACCAAAACAATAGTTTAGAAATTAGTCATAGACAAAACCCAACTTTTACCAACATTATCGGATTAAGATATTAGACCTAGAACTTAGCATTTACGACTTTAGTAACCTTTTCACACCATATTCCCTGTGGAATTCGACCCCAACCTTGTTGGGTTACTATATTTGACAACGTCCGCGTTATACCAATAATAGGTGTAATTTGAGCGTATCAAATACCGTCTCAGTTATCGTTTATATTTGGCGACTTTTCCAGGTATCCCTCGCATGGCCTCCTGGTTTCTACCTCATATTACATCCGTTGCCAACTTATTTCTACGCTCGTTCATGACCCTCACGATATGCCAACATACTCCGAACTCTGGCCCTACGTTAATAAGCCCCATTTATTGGGACTTGAATCGTCATAGTCCATTTTAGGCCTAACATGTTCTCCCCCCCCCCCTTTATTAAGAGGGTCTACACACGCCTATGTCCTTTGAATAATCGTCACCTCTCGCGATCTTCTTACAATTGTAGTTCCCTCATCGCGGAGCCTGTAGTGTCTGTCCCCTCGCTAAATATGTTCCCGCATATCACGGTATTAGGACTTTCTAGCCTTAACTAGTGTGGATTCAATATCGGTCTTACCCTGTAACATCTGTACTTATATCCTTCATCACGTCTTTTGAATTTCATTCAGCTAGCATATTCTATATATCGCGACACTGTTTGTTAGGGTTCTACAGTCATAGATAAGATGTCATGTACATATATACATTTCCACCACTATTTTACTTACAAACACTTCCAAAAGCTAATCAAACTTTCTTTAGTCCTGAAGCTCTGTCATACTTTCTCCCTTTCTGCTAGTCTAGTCCATCTCAGCCCACGCAGTCCCTATAGGGTTTCTAACCACTCCACACACTCTAATTTCCCTTAGGTTGACCTAATTTCACATTCGTCTCCTATATTTACATTTATGAAATTTTCAGCGTATTTCCCAGGGGGTCACCCATCCTCCCGCCTTAGCACGCTTAACCTCGAAACTTTGGTGCATTTAGATGTGTGAATGTTGCTATAATTATATCGACTGCCCCGCACGACCTTTATCACATAATTTAAGGTAAGTCGGGGTTCTAACAACATCCAAAACGTCCTCGCAGCGGGTCCCACTCATATCTTCACTTTCCTGACCATACAATTACCATATTGCCTCTGTTTAAATCTTCACTATTTACTCCCATCCATACATATGATTATCTTTTACCCGGGGTTTCTAAATTCACACTGATGGCGGAGACATCTCAGTCGCCATTTCTCATAACCGCTAAATCTTTGGCCCCTTTTGAATTTCCGTCTGTCGTCATTAAATAGTACTTTGCAGAGGTTACGTATACATAGAAAGTTTCAAAGAAAATCTGATATACCTGTAGCCGATCAATCTCGGGCCTGGTCCGGGGAGCTGCCATGTGAAGTGTGCTGCTCATCCTCATCTGTCTACCCTCCGCTCGTTTGACTCCCGTCATTTCTCGCATCCGAATCGGAGTAGTATAGATAACCAGGCGATTCCTGGTTCACTGATGACCAGGACAAAGGACAGGAGTAGTCCATAGCACTCTCCGGGGAGGCCTGTCTGACATAGTGCTCCATTACAGGAGCAGCTGGCATATCCCCAGAAGTCTCCTCCTCCGGTGTCCCAGAAGAATGCTCCGATGGATCTGTGTCATAACTATCCTCCTCCCTAGAGGTAAGAAACTCTGGAGGAATCGTCGCCGGATCCTCAGAGGGATCTGTATCGTAGCTGCCTTCCGTGGGATCCTCTGCTCTGGGGGTCAGAAACTCTGGAGGAATCGTTGCTGGGTCCTCTGACAGGTCAGTCTCAATCGAATAGCCGAGGCTCCCCTTACTCGGCTCTGGAGATACTCTAGGGGCCTTCTTAGCGCCCCCACTATCTGAAGCTGCCCTCTTCATCTTTTGTTAATCTGCAATCACCTGTGGGAAGAGGATCAGAAACAATTTCCCAAGATGTTGACGCTATTGCTCTTTTGGAGCCTCACTGTAGACATAACAATTTGTTGGAAGGAAAACATCCTAATAATATTTTTTTTCAGGTCTATCGCACGATCTAGAGTACAAAGAAGGTCAGATTTCCTAAATGCCCTGCAGCCTCTTTCCCATAAGTGTGGCGCGCTACACACCCATAAACAGGACTCTACTGGACACGGCTCGTAGACAAACCCCTAGGACCGCCGGCTCTGATACCACTTCTGTCACGACCCAACTAGGGGCCGCGACGGGTACCCGATACTTGTACCGAGCACCCCCTATCTCGTATCGTATTCTTATTGCTAAATGGGCCGTATGAACAATACCGTTATTCCTTTACTTAATACTATCATTAATAACATAATCATAATCATATATTAACAAACTCCGCTAACATATTATACAACCTCAAAGACGAGTAAAAATGCAAAACATCTAATTGTACATATCTGTCTACGAGCCTCTAAACAAAGTACACATATACATAGGAAGGGCCGGATTCTGCCGTGCCTGAATATATACACAAAAATATTACCAAGGAACTGAGGCTTCGGAACAACTGGAGCGCTGCCAAGTACTGCTGATAGAGCTCCTAGGAGTCAAATCCGCCTACCTGCTGACCTGCGCGGCATGAAACGCAACGTCCACAAGAAGGGACGTCAGTACGAATAGTGTACCGAGTATGTGAGGCATGGAAGATGATACAAACAGAAACATAAAGTATGATTAACAATATCATGGGATCATAGGACATATAGTGAGATAAGAAAGTAACCTGTACATAGGAATACCCTTTCGGGCCGGATACCATGCATGCTTGTCTTTCCCTTTAAAAAAAACATTTCTTTTTCATAGACATAGAAAATAGAACTTATGTCATGTCATGTCTTAGCATATCGTATAGTATCATATCATATCATATCATATCGTATCATGTCATATCATATCATGTCATATCATATCATGTCATGTCATGGCGCCGAACAACGTCGGCTCGCCCACATAGTGCCGAAATACGTCAGCTCGCCCATATATCCCGCGTCCGGGATGATAACGCCAGCTGACCAGGTGGCAATGAAACATGTGTCCCTTCCCCTCCCCCATATATCCCTTCCCCCACCCCATGTACATATACATATCTCATATACATATGTCATAAAAGCATGCAGGAGAGCCCAAAGAAAATCATGTATCCATCGGAGTGACGTAAGGTCGGTGACCTCCGACTACATTATGGAATAACCGTGGTCGCTTTGTCTCGCCTTGAAGGAATGAGTATTATAAGGCGAAACTATCAACGAAGAATAGCATTAGAAGTAAACATAGAATGAAATCATGGGCATCATAGACGTCAATTCATATGCTTTGAAATCTTTAGAAAATAGTGTCTTAGCTAAGGAATAGAATTAGAAGTCAAGAACTAGTTTAACAATTTCATATTCACATTGAATTCTTAACTTAAGACTCTCAGTCATGGAATCATTCTTATCATACTTACCATAGACATATTCTCTTCCTTACATCATCATTATCATTATCATCATAGAAATATTCTCATTAGAATGGTTGCAACACTTATCGTTTGATAAACGGAACAATAAAGAAAAATCCGAGAACAATGGGCCCACCTCGGGCCGGGTGAGGTAGCGTACACAATTTGCATATGTTACATTTCATGGCGTCACTTGTGAGGGTTTTAGGGTGGTCGGGTCTCATTTGTGCAAGCTCTAGATATCTAGGCAATTCTTCCAACTATTCATGAATATCTAATTCAATTCTACTGAATGAAAAAGGGGTAACTTTAGGTGCGGATTCCGGAGAATAGAGTTGTCCCCGAGACTCGTATCCACCCTAGTATGCCTAAGACATGCCAAAGAAGAAAGAGTAAAACCTTACATACCTTTTTCCGCTCCTTATGCTACTCCAAATTCAAGTTGCAAATTCGCCAAAATCTACAATTTGGTCACATTTACCAAACATTGATTAGAGCATTTAGAAGTTGAATCTTAAGATAACACTTGGCTACCGAAATTTCGGCAGCACTTCCCCTGTAAATAAACCATCCCCAAAATTCAACTTAGCCAATTTTTTTTAATCAACAACAATCCGGGAATTCAACTCGGCCAAACTATCAACATAATGTCAACAACCATACTAACAATTTCCATATTCAATCCAAGATACATTATAACAACTCAATCAATATACTACTTCCTTCAAAACCTTCCAACTCCAATAAAAACAATAACAACTTAATAATTTACGCACTAACAACTTCACACTAACAACATTATATTCCATACATGCATAAACATCATATTTAATTTATATAATCTTCCAAAACAAGCTTCCAACTACTAATACTCCATTAAGCTCATTAGGCTTTTATTTGCAACATAAAATTCACAACACAACAACCAACATACTAAATAAAACTTGCTCACCATTCCTTCATGATTCACCAAATATACACGGCTATACATGTGATATACAACTCATGGCCAACATCATCCACACATGGCTACAACTTCACTAACATCATCCAACTTCCATTATTAACATAACATTCATTATAACCACAACTATCCACTAGATAAAATAATTAAAACATGATTTCTACACACACACATACATGCACGGCCACACCCCCATGTTCATATTCCTTATGAATTTCATCCATTTTTGTACACTACAACATACATAAACATCCATAACATATAAAAGAGTATAAGTTCTTACCTTTTCTCCTTGACTTCCCACTTAGCTATGCCTTGTAGCTTGCAAGAATATGAATTTTTCTTGCTCCAAAGACCACTTCACTTTTCTAGGAACCCTTCAATTGGTAGGAAATGATTTTTGAAGAAATTTTTGTCAATTTTCTTGGCAATTTTTGCACTTGGCCGAATGGCCTTGTAGAAGTTTCTTCTTTCTCCTTTTTTTTTCCAAGTCTTGAAACTTCTAGAGAGAAAATGAAGAACATGGCTAATTTTGGCTCATTTATTAATTACCCACATGGGCCTTGGCCCATTTGTTGGCCGGCCACCTTGGCCTTTGGTAAAAGCCCATCTATATTTTTTTTCTTTTTTTTTCCGAATTCCAAATTTACCCTTCGTCTCCCTCCATATTTCTACGAGTCATATTGCGAATTTCCCTTTATACCCTTGACCTTGCTTAACATTCCCACTTCAAAATTTTCATAAACAAATTGTATGCCAAACAAAATAAAAATAAGGCCTTGCTTGTCATCTTCCCGCGATTATCCTGAATTATCCGATTGCACAAAAATGCGGGATATAACAGTGACTCGGCAAGATATCATCAAATTCACGGTTGGGAGGTATCACAATATGGTGTTATGTTATGTTGTGCCCATTCAAGTATGTTATCTTCTACTTGGCCGACCATGGCAATATGATAGGTCCGTCAACCATATTGGGAGGACTAACCAATACACCCTTGTCCACAATGGTGTCAAACATGTCTTGAATCCCATGACACCCTCCCAAGTGGGTGAGATCTATAACAAAATGAGGGAGTTGAAGGAGAGGGGTCAGAGTGTCGCGACCCAACCCCGTGGGCCGCGACCAGTGCCCTAGCTGGGCACCTATACGTACCCGATACCCAAATTAGCATATTATCAGAATAATAATATAATAATAACATTAGTGGATGCTACAGAATTTAGCCAAAGAGCAGACTTGGCACACAGAAGCCGTTAAGGCTATCATAAAACAAAACATCCCAAACATATGTACAGAACCCACACAGATGTATCCACAGACCTCTACAGAACATATCATAATCATAAGACGGGACAGGGCCCCGTCATACCCTGAACAAAGTACATATCCAGATAACAGTGACAGACTGTACCAAAAGATGGGCTCTGTAGAAGAGAGCGCCCCAAAATAGCAGAAATGGGATCCTAAACGTGCGGATCAGCAAACCTGTCGTCTGTACCTGCGCGGCATGAAAACGCAGCCCCCGAAGAAAGGGGGTCAGTACGAAATATGTACTGAATATGTAAAGCGGAATCGCAGAAGTCAAATCATAATGATTACAGAAAATGGGTACAAAATCCAGAGTGTCAAATGCATATTTCCAAATCAGACAGAATGTGTACAGAAACATATGTCATATCATATCCGATCCCTGCCACGGGACTCGGCAGACAGAACGTGGTCACCCTCCCGACACTGGTGCCACAATACAGAGGAATCAGAAAAGGGGCGTGGCACCGTATCATATAATATCATATCAAAATGGCCATAACAGATCAGATCAGAATAGGCGGACATGGCACATCATACTCCACAGACCCATGTACGCGTATACCTGCCCCCTCACATCGGGACGCGGCGAACAATGCAGAGAATTACGCTTGACAACATATCCTGGCCCGACTCAGTGTGGGAAACATTGGGACATCCACGAATAGAGTAGTGAGAGACTAATGCAATTTAAAAATATAATAAATGTTTGCAAAGACTCGATGAAGCGTATCAAAGACAAACAAATCCAATGGGGTCGGACGGAATCATAATAAATGTATTTCGGATATCATAATAAATTACAGAAGTATAACTTTCCCGAAGTCATTCCGAGTGTCAAAATAATTTATAATATTTAACAGAATATTTAAAATAATATTCGTTAAGCGATTAGTAGGGTAATTAAAACATTTCTTTCAAAAATCGCTTAAAAAAGGAAGCTTTAACACATTAGGGGCAAAACCGTAAATAGCGGGCCCGCCTTGGGACAAACAAGGCGGAGGGCTCAAATTGTGCCCTCTAAGCATATAGTATCACCTAAAAAGGTTATACAAACATTCTATGACTTTCTGAATAATTTAGAGCAAAATTGCATAATTTCAGAAAAAGCGTATCAAAATGGTTCAATTCTACTGAAGGAAAAACTGAAATTTTGTCTTGCGGATTCCGAGGGCCAAGAGGTCCTTCGAGGCTCGGATCCGACCCTAACACACTAGGGGCATGCCAAGGGAAGAATTGGGGTTGCTTTACATACCTTTCGCGCTCCTTAAGCCTTTCCAAACTCACTTCCCGTTTCGTCGAAAAACTGCAATTGGTCAAGTTTACCAATTGTGAATTATTAATGCCATTATTTCAACTTTAAGCATATTTGGCTACCAAAATTTCGGCAGCACTTCCCCTATACATATGACACCCCGAGAATTCAACTCGGCTATAAATCATCAACAACAACCCAAACGACAACAACAATATCAACAATGAACATTAAAAACACAAATATCCTTCAACTAGTCATTTTTCTCACAAGTTGACATAATCTTCAATTCAACCCAACTTTCAACTAAGATCAATAATTTCATATTCAACAATCATCGTGATCATCACCATATAGTTCTAGAAACATTTCATATCGTTTTCCTTAAGATATACACTCGATATACATGATATACAATCTTCCGCCAAAATCATAACTTATGCAAAACATCAAATCTTTGGCATACAACTTCATAACAAGTTTCCAACTTCCAAATTCATCAATGGTCATTACAACTAACAACCAAACAACTTCATTTCCTTAATGTCGGAAAAACCATACTAAAACGACATAAGTTTCTACATTCCAATTCAATACAAACTTATATCATTCTAACTTCATTCACATATCAAGCATTACAACAACACTCCAATACTCTAAACAAACTTAATCCATTTCATTCCCAAGTCAAATATACCACACGGCCATATGCTATTTTTCTCCATTCAATCAAATTTATTCCACTTTCATTCTCAACATAAATTCCATCACATTCACAACTAGAATACAACATGAATTCTATACATTTTTGGCTATACAATATACAAATACACATGGCTACACATATGTACCACACACCCACTTTGCAAACTTCCATTTCTCCATACAATGAACACATTTCTATATACTACAACCCAAACAAAACTCCATAACACAAGAATAAAGGATAAATTCTTACCGTTTCCTCTAGTCTTCTTTACTTGAATTTGTGATCACTTTGGTGAACCAAGGCCTCCTTTCTCCAAACCAACTACACCAAGTTGAAGAGGGGACTCAACTTAGTAAGGAAACCACAAAATACAAATTTTTAACACAAGATTTTTGGTGGTGAATTTTCCACACCAAACCCGAAATGCCTTCTTTTTTTTTGCTCTTGTTTTGCTCTTCTTTCTCTTCTAAGTCTCTTGAACCTTCTAAGGGATAGTGATCCCTTTATAATTAATTAGCACATGGAAATATTCATTAAAGCCATGGGTTGGGCCTCACTTGGCCGGCCACCCCTTAAACATTGGGCCTAAATTTTTTTTTTATTTTTTTTGGGCAAACTCGGTTGGTCCCGAGTTGGGCCTAGCCCACAGACCTTTCGACCTTAAAACGTTCATAACTCCTTGTACCGACGTCACCTGGGAACCCACGACCTATGGATTGAAAGCTAATTCAATTATCTACAACTTATATTTCAAGGTAGTTTCGAAATTCCAAACTTACAATACAGGTTTTGCCCCCCAAAGTCAGGTCACCCGAAAACGTTTTCTTAAAAATATTCGTTTGGAGGGTTTCCACTTTGATTTGGTCCAAAGGTACTTCATGAGTTGTGTTTAACTTTACATATGTGATTCATATGACTTTTCAGATGTTCCAAAAAAAATCTCGGTATGTGGGCCCCACCCCAGCAGATGCTCCGAGGTTCAAAAATACGGGATATAACACAGAGTACATTACAAACAAAGAATATGGGGGAAGAGGGTGTAGAGGAGAGTAGTTCTCAAGGGGAGAGTGAAAAGAACGGAGAGCTTAGAGGGAAAGCCAAGGTGTCTCTTTTGGCGAATTGTGGGAAAATTAGGGAGGATTTCGAGGAGCGTCAACCGGTGATTCTCCTCACGCATAGGGATTATGCATTACACACTAATGAACTAACCCCTTATTTTCCTAGTTCTATTTCTCCTCTTTTGAAGAATTTTGATAATGTGTTCCCAACAGAACTCCCAAAAGGGTTACCACCTGTTATACCCCGGAAAATTTCGCGTTACAAGATCATAGACGGCACGGTACGAGCTCGGAAAAGAGTGAAGTTATACAAGTATTAGGGATGAAGATTAGATGATATGAGTATAAGAATGCATATATGTATGACATTTGGAGACCATAGGAGGGTGAATCAGTCCATATGTTGCTTGATGAAAAGCCCTCGTCACTTTAAGACAAGTGGGGCCCACACACCAGAGTTTTATAAAGGACATATGAAGAGATATATGAGTAGTACATGGAAATTTGAGCAAGTCCTAAGAAGGACCCTTAAGCCAAATATGGGCATAAGCCCTCCAAAAGGACGATTTAAGGAAACATTTTCGGATGATCTGACTTGGAGGGGCCAAAACGATATATTAAGTTTGGAATTTGGAAAAACACCAAGAATGAAAGTTGTAGATAATTGAATTATATTTCCAACCATAAACCGTGGGCCCTCACACGATATCGGGATCAAGTGTTATAACCTTCTTACGGAGCGAAGCCGTAGGCTGAAAGATTAAGCCAGCGCGAACGCGCCCAAAGGGGGAGCGATTGCGCTGAAGGAATTTGAAGTCGGTACAGGCAGAACCTGGACCGCTATTTAAAGGGGCTTACCCCTCATTTTTCTTCATCAAACACTACAAGACATCTCCAAAAATCTGGAGACTTCTACCCAACCCCCCAAGCCAACTTTTTAACCCAAAACCAGGTAAAATTTCCAAATTCCGGTCCGAATAGCGTATAGTTTTCATGACCCGACCAGGGGTCGCGACGGGCAACTAGGGCTAGCCACCGAGCATCCCTCATTCTACTGCTTATCATACTCATTGAACATCCTTTTATCAAAATCATACTCAAGTTATAAGAAAACTATCTTTCATTCGAAGATGTAAATACTTTTATATACACAAGCCTTTTGGTCATTGAAATAGTATATACATATATATATGCATGGTAGCAACCTCGTGAGACCATTTTACACACACTGCGTATCTATGAGGCTCTACTAGAGTACTAGACATATGGACGGGACAGGACCCCGTCGTGCCCAAAACATACATGTACACAAAAAGGATAACCATAAGCACCTCCGGAACAATGGAGTGCTCTCAAGCAGCTAACAGCTCCTACGAGTCTGGAGCAAGATTACCTCCCTGTCTACCCGTGGGCATCAATATAGCGTCCAAAGAAAACGGACGTCTGTACGAACATTGTACTGAGTATGAGAGGCATAAACAATAACATCACACCAATGAAGTAAAGGAAGCATCAACAAGGAACATCTGTATCTGACTGTCAAATGGAAAAGGAGTTATACATGTTGGCTTACTCATAGTCATCATCATATCACATATGAATAAATACATAAACTGCCCATCCATATCGGATCGGTTTGATAATCATGAGCCTGCGTCCAGGCCTCCCGGGTCCGGGGTATTATCTCATGCCACCCACTAGTGGTGTCTGCCCATGCCATCTGGCCATAGTGTATAGCTGCCCGCCTTAGCGGTGACTGCCCGGCCAATTAGGTGTGGTGTTAAATCATCATCATAATATACTCATCATGGTGCATGCATAAAGACTCAAAGACAACTATGCTTTATCGCGGTGACGTATAGTCGTGATCCCACGATCTCCTTATGGAGCACTCATTAACATCTTGCCTCACCTTGAAGGGAATAGTATATGAGGTGAGTGTAAGCAATAATGACATCATGGACGTTTTAGGAACATCATATCATGAACATCTAGATCATCTATACTTTAACTCATTACCTTGTGTAGCTACTTAAAAATATCGGTTCATATCTTTTCAGAACTTAAGAGATTCATGGAGAAGAAAGAAAGTCATACTATAGGATTCATGCTATAGAAGGAAAGGACTAGCCTCACATACCTTTTGCGCTTGACTAATCTATCGTTCGCTTGGTCCCCTTTGGTGCCCACGTTTCTACCTTCAAGAGGAATCGCATTGACATTAGTTACTCGGCTATAGGAATATTTCACCATTTCTAGGGAAAATTGGGCAGCACTTCCTTTGTTTATACTACTTTTCCCACATTCTATATCAACTCCCAAACGTTAATAACAGCATTCACAATATAGCAACAACAATCATCATTTGGCTACACTTCCCACAATTCACCATTTCTGTTTGATTTCTCCACAATTATGGTCATAATTCATTATTGCACTTTTTCACAAATAATACCTATTCCATATTCTAGATGTCGTACATAACACATTTACAATCATAACATACCAATATTCATCATCCACCCCAAATTACCACTCAACACTTACACTATTCACATATTCATGACCCAATTTCTATGTCTTTCCACAATCCAAGTGTTACAACTTTAAACCACTCACACCATATAAAAAGGGTCATAAAACTCACCTTAGATGATGGATGAACAATACTCAAGTGGAACTTCTCTTCTTGCACCAAAACCCTAACTCACTTCTCTTGAGTTTTCTTGGCTTAGATGAACTTTTAATGGGTTTCATACACTTGATTTCATGGATTTGGTGTAGTTGACTAAGGTTTTCCCTTGATTTCTTGTGGAATAATAGTGGAGAAGGTTCTAGAGAGTTCTTGGAGAAAAGAGAGTGGAAGATGAAATGAAATAAAATGAGGGAGCGGTCTTATATTAATTCATGAAATCAGTCCCGACCGAGATGTACGGTGCGATCGACGGAGCATCGATTGGATCGATAGAGCGTCGCTCTAGGAGTCGAAGTCATTAAATTTCCAGTGGTCAATCTGTCATTTCCTTTCATTCGACGGTGACAAGGACGGTTCGTCGAACTGATCGACGGAGCGTCGACCTGTTCGTCGAAGGGTCTTCGCTCCAGTTAAAATTTACGATGCAATCGACGGGGTGTCGACTCGTTCGACGGTACAAAGAACGACCGTTGAACCCCCATTTCGCAAAACTGTGGTAAAGTTTCATTTAACGAGCTTTTCTCCCTTGCCTTTAACTACTTTGGAATCTTAATTAGAATTATTAAGTATCCCTTCTTACTTGTAGGGACATCATGTTCACCTTAACTTACGTTAGTCCCTTCTCCGCTCAGCAACCCAAAGTTTCGAGGTGTAACATTCTTCTCCCCTTTTGGAACATTCGTCCTCGAATGTTAAGTACTTGGGAGTTCTACAAAAATTTCGCCAGAGTTTCCCCTGTAACATGGCGCTACCATCCTGTCACAGCAACCTATAATAATCTGCCTCACAGGGCTACAATACAATAAAACTCTAAGAAAGACTTACGAAAGCTCCCGAAGATAGGGGAAATAATATCTGAGTAATGATGGAAATAGGGGTGTTCAGACACTCTAATTATTACACTTCATTTACTGCATACATACCTTATAGTGCCGGTGCTTCCTCTTGAGCCTCTCCTGGGGTTTGGAATAAGTGTGGATACATGGATTTCATTTTCTCTTCTACTTCCCAAGTCATCTCTTCTCGATTGCTATTCCGCCATAAGACCTTAATTGAAGCCACTTCTTTGTTTCGAAGTCTTCGTACTTGCCTATCTAAGATGGCAATGGGTACTTCTTCATATGCCAACTTTTCTGTCCCATGTACTTCATCTATTGGAACAATTCTCTTGGGATCTCCAACACACTTGCGGAGCATTGAGACATGAAAAACTGGGTTAACTGATTCAAGCTCTGAAGGCATGTCCATTTCATATGCTACTTGGCCCACCTTACGGATAATTATATAGGGTCCAATGTAGTGGGGAATCAGTTTTCCTTTCTTGCCAAATCCCATTACTCCTTTCATTTGCGACACCTTCAAAAATGTCCAATCATCAACCTGAAATTCCAAGTCTCGCCGGCGATTATCCGCATAAGATTTTTGGTGGCTTTGAGTTGTCAACAATCGATCCCGGATCACTTTGACTTTTTGGACCGCTTGCTGAATCAATTCAGGGCCTATTAACTTTACTTCCCCTATTTCGAACCATCCAATTGGGGACCTACACTTTCTTCCATATAGGGCTTCATATGGAGCCATTTGGATATTGGAATGGTAGCTATTGTTGTAAGCGAACTCAATAAGGGGTAGGTGATCATCCCAACTACCATCGAAATCCAACACTCATGCTCGGAGCATATCTTCCAAGGTATGAATAGTACGTTCGGCTTGTCCATCGGTCTGTGGATGAAACGTCGTGCTAAGCTTCACCTGAGTACCTATACCTTCTTGAAAAGATTTTCAGAATTTGTCTGTGAACTGCGTTCCTCTATCTGTAATAATGGATAATGGAACACCATGAAGTAATACAATTTCCTTGAGATACAACCTCGCATAATCTTCTGCGGAGTATGTGGTCCTGACTGGAAGAAAAAGAGATGCCTTTGTTAATTGGTCCACAATTACCCATATGGAATCATACTTGGCTCAGGAACGGGGCAATCATATAATAAAATCCATATTGATAACCTCCCATTTCGACGTAGGGATTTCCATTACTTGCAATAATCCTCCTGGCTTTTGATGTTCGATCTTTACTTGCTGGCAATTTGGGCATTGAGCCACAAATTCTGCTATGTCTCTCTTCATGCCATCCCACCAATATATCAATTTGAGACCGTGGTACATTTTTGTTGCACCCGGGTGAATAGAATATCGAGAGTAATGGGCTTCTTCTAGAATTCGTCAGCGCAATTCTGCAAAATTCGGAACACATAGCCTGCCATGGTATCGAACACATAGCCTGCAATCTCTTTTTCATGAAATGTGTCTCTGTAGTGGCTCAACCGTGGATCTTCATACTGACGCTCCTGCACTGCCCGAATCTACCACACGCACCCTAAGATTAGCTAGCTGGTAAAGCTCACGAACAATTTCTTTCCTTCCCGGGGGAACTTCACATAAACTTCCCATTGATTGGCGGCTAAGCGCATCGGCTACTACATTTTCTTTTCCAGGGTGATACAAAATATTCACATCATAATCTTTCAACAATTCTAACCACCGCCTCTGCCGCAGATTTAACTCCTTCTACTTGAAAATGTATTGAAGGCTCTTGTGGTCTGTATAGATTTCAACATGTACGCCATACAAGTAATGTCTCCATATCTTCAATGCATGAACAACTGCAGCCAATTCAAGATCGTGAGTTGGATAGTTCTTTTCATGCTTCCGCAGCTGTCTCGAGGCATAAGAAATAAAATAACTTTACCGTGCTGCATCAATACACATCCTTATCCAACACCGGAAGCGTCATAATACACCACATAGCCATCTGATCCTTCTGGAAGTGTTAAGATTGGAGCTAAGGTAAATTTGTCCTTCAACTCTTGGAAACTGCGTTCACAAGCATCATCCCATTGAAATTTAGCTGACTTCTGGGCTAGTTTCGTCAACGGGGATGAAATAGATGAAAAGCCCTCTACGAATCTTCTGTAATAGGCTGCCAATCCCAGAAAACTACGAACTTCTGTAGGTGTCGTAGGCCTTGGCCAATTCTTTACCGCTTCAATTTTCTGAGTATCAACTCGAATACCATCATCTGAAACCACATGGCCCAGAAATGGTACGGAATTCAGCCAAAACTCGCACTTTGAAAATTTTGCATATAGTTCTCGTGCTCGAAGAATTCCAAGTACGATACGCATATGCTCGAAGAATTCCAAGTACGATACGCTTGTTCTGATTCTGTGCGAGAATACACCAGAATATCATCAATGAATACTATCACAAACAAGTCCAAGAGTGGCCTGAACACATTATTCATCAAATTCATAAACACGGCCGGAGCATTACCCAAACGACATCACCCAGAATTCATAGTGGCCATATCTAATTCTGAAAGATGTTTTGGGAATATCTTCTTCTCTAACCCTCACTTGATAATAACCCGACCTCAAGTCTATTTTAGAAAAGCACTTGGCACCTTGTAGTTGATCAAATAAATCATCAATCCTGGGGAGAGGATATTTGTTCTTTATCGTCACCTTGTTCAACTGCCTATAATCGATGCACATTCATAGGGAACCGTCTTTCTTTCTCACGAACAAGACTAGTGCTCCCCACGATGATGAGCTAGGTATAATAAACCCCTTTTCAAGCAAATCCTTTAATTGCGCCTTTAGCTCTTTCAATTCCGCCGGAGCCATTCGATAAGCAGGAATAGAAATAGGCTTGGTGTCCGGCAACACATTAATGGCGAAGTCAATTTCTCTTTCTGGAGGAAGGCCTGGAAGTTCATCTGGGAATACGTCCGGAAATTCATTTACTACCGGAATAGATTGGAAAGCTAGCGACTTTGCTTCGACATCCTGAACTCGGACTAGATGATAAATGTAGCCTTTGGCTATCATCTTTCTTGCCTTGAGATAGGAAATAAACCTACCTCTTGGAGACGCTGTATAACCCTTCCATTCAAGCACGAGTTCTCCTGGAAATTAAAATCGAACTACTTTCATCCGGCAATCAACATTAGCATAGCATGAGACCAACCAGTCCATACCCATAATCACATCGAATTCTAACATTTCAAGCTCAACTAGATCAGCTTTAGTTTGGCGATCACGTATCACTATCACGCAATTTTTATACACTTGTCTAGCTATCACGGGATCACCAACCGGAGTAGATACCTCAAAAGATTGGATTGGCTCAGGTTTCACCCCATGCGACCAACAACGTACGGGGTAATATAGGAAAAGGTAGAACCCGGATCTATCAAGGCATAAACATCATAGGAAAATATGCATAATGTACCTGTAAGCACATCGAGGGAGGACTCAAGATCCTATCGTTCGGCTAATGCATATATAAGGGCTGAGTGGCACCTGAAGTAGATAATCCCCCGCGGCCTTTACCTCGGCCCACTGGAATCTGAGGAGTCTGCCCTATTGGGCACATTGAAAAGGATCCGGCTGCTGATCTTGTGAGCTGAATCCCCACTCTACCGCTCGTTGACGGGCAGTCTCGCATCATATGCCAAACCTGGCCATAGGTATAGCAAGCATCCGAACCTTGGCGACACTGTCCGGAATGTAGTCTACCGCACTGGCTGCATCGCGGCACTGAGGGTCTCCTCTGACTGTAATCTTCCTTGAACTGAGAATCCGAGACCCTCGAACTCTAACCTGGTCTTGAACGAAAGGAGCGATCAAATCTCCTACCCGTGAATCGAGGAGGTGCACTAGTGTTACACCATGGAAAACCCCCTGTATATGTACAGTGAATAGGCTAACAAAGGATGAGTAATAAATAGTATTTTATGACCCTCAACGAGATTTCAAAGGCATATAATGCAAGGAAAGAAAGTTGCCAAGGAAAGCGAATCATATGTTGAGTATCGGATAAGAATTTCGAGAAACAAGTCTGTGATGGCATAATGATGTCTTAGAGAAGAGTGATAACGCCCCTAATATTTATATTGAGATATTAAACAAGTTTCAAGAAGTTTCCATAAGGATCGGAGATCAAACGAGTCGACGAGAACGAAAACGGAACCACTGGGCATTATACGTCCCAACCTATGGACCGTATAAATTGTACCAGCCGTATGTTGGACCGTATAATTGGCCAAGGAGGGCAGCAGCTACTGGACCAAACATACGGCCACACATACGGTTCGTATAAATAGTACGGACCGTATGTTGGTCCGTATAACATGGTCGGCCAGATATTTAGTTTAAGTATAAAGGACCCTTTTTCATTCCAATTCATTTCATTCTGACTCAACACTTCAAGAAACATCTAGAATACTCTCTAATACTCCTCCACAAGAGAATCAAAGGAAAACCACGATCAACAACACTAAATCCATGAAACAAAGTGTATGAAACCCAAGAAAAGGTCATCCAAATCAAGAAAACCCAAGGGAGGTGAAGTAGGGTTTGGGGTGCTAGAGAAGCGACTCAACTCAAGACTTGTTCATCTATCATCTAAGGTAGAACGTGTGCATTAAAGGGGAACACGCAAGCGATAACTTAGTTAAACATCAAAGGTATGTAAGGCTTAACCCTTTCTTCAAAGGCATGAATCTTTCAAGCTTTCCATGATCCTCCTATATGATGGAACTTATGAGTCCTTAAATATACTATATTACATACGAATATGATGAAGATGATAATGAGTTAAAGTATAGAGATTTGATAGTTCATGATATAATGATCCCATAACGCTGATGATGTCATTATTGTTAACACTCACCTTATGCACTATTTCCTTTGAGGTGAGGCAAAACACTCCTAGATGTTCAGAATATAATCGGGGGTTTACGACCTTACGTCACCCCGACATAGCTATGCTTGTCCTTAAAGTCTAATGTAAGCTCCTAATGCTAAATGTGTAATGATATAAAGCCAAGGTATGCTTATATAATGATCAATAATGCTAGATTATAATATGACTATGTTATGTATGAAAATGGCAAGTTATGATAATATTTTGATACGTTCATGAAATGTGAAATAGTGATGGGTAATGATTGATTATGTGATGATAAAGTTCCACCGCGCCAGAATGGCCGGGCATGTCACCGCTATGGCGAGCTGCATATGGTTCCACCGTGCCTAGATGGCCGGGCATGTCACCGCTAAGGCAGGCTGCGATGTTACACCGATCCTAGAGGGTCGGGCATGATCACCACTAGTGGGCGGCATATGATGGTTACTCGGATGCGGGATAACGATGTGATATGTGATGTGTCGCGATACGTGATGTGACGAGATATATGATGTGACGAGATATGTGATGTGATGACATATATACCATGATTATGTAAAATATGATATAAGTATGAGATATATTTGCTTATAACACTCTTGCAGGTTATATCTTTCTCTTATGGCTCATCACCCTCCCATTATATTTGTTTCATCCTTGCCTTACATACTCAGTACAATATTCGTACTGACGTCCATTTTCTTTGGACGATGTGTTCATGCCTACAGGTAGACAGGGAGGTGAGCTTGAGCCAGACTCGTAGGAGCTGTTAGCTGATTGAAAGCCCTCCTTGTTCTGGAGGTGCTTGACTATTCTTTTGTGTATATTTGTATATATTGGGCTTGACGGGGTCCTGTTCTGTCTATGCGTTTTGTACTTCAGTAGAGGCTTGTAGATACACAGTGTGGGTTATGTGGTCAGACAGGGTCAATATGGTATAATTATTTATATATTATTTTGATAGCCAAAAGGGCTTATGTATATGAAACTATTTTTGTTTACAAATGAAACATGATTTTCTTATGATTGAATATAAAATCGATAAAAGAGTAGTTAATGAGCATGATGAGTAGCAGAAAGAGCGGTGCTCGGCGGTTAGCCCCGGGTACCTGTCGCGGCCCCTAGCTAGGTCGTGACAACTAGTCACCGACTGGCTTGAACGTTGGGAATAAGTCTTCCTCGATCCCCCTCTATAATCACTACTTGCCCCCATAGATCTGGCCCTCTTGCTTTGTCTTCTATCAATATCACGACCACCTCTTAGTAGTGGCTGTCGTCCCTCTAAGTTCTAGGCATGGGCTTGTATTCGGGAAATATCCATCCCTTCTTGTAGCGAAGCCGTTAAGCAGTCCTTGAACAAATGTGGCCCCAAGCCACTCACAAACCTGTGAACCCTATCTCCCATATCGGCCACCATAGTCGGGGCATACCTAGCCAAGGAATTAAAATGCAGGATATGCTCCCGGGCACTCATATTCCCTTGCTTCAAATTTAGAAATATGTCCACTCTAGCTCGGCAGACCTCGGGTGGTAAATAATGGTGGATGAAGGCATCGACGAATTCTTGCCAAACCGGAAGAGGCGCATTCTCTCCTCTTGATAAGACCCAGTTATTATACCATAAGACTGCCACATCCCGGAGTCGACAAGATGCCAACTCCATGGATTCAGTTTCGGAGGCAGGGACAATCCTCAACGTTCTCAACATCTCATCAATGAAACCTTGCGGGTCTTCATCCGGCTTTGACCCGAAAAACTCCGGAGGATTTAGACTCATAAAACCACGGGCTCTGGTATTGGCTGATCGATCACTTGGGCCCGTATTCTGCCACTGTGCCTCAGCGGCAACCAACTGTGTCAATAGATGTATGGCCTCGGTCATTTGTTGACCCGAAGCAACTGGTGGAGGGAATGGAGCTGGAGCTCCTCTTTGTTCTTCCACATTAGGCGGGGTGGAGGAAGTATTAGATAAGGACTCATTATGTGATTCGCCTTCTTCTATATCCGTTGGTGGCTCCCTTACTACTCGCCTGTTTGTCGTGGTCTTGCCCTTCTGGGCGGCTGTAGCTTTTCCCTTTGGCGACATTTCTGAAATCACAACACACTATTAGGGAGGGTAAAATCTTATACACGGCTCTATCGCACGATCTCATAAGAAGAAAGATGTTCATTTTCCTAAATGTCGTGTAGCCTCTTGTTCATTAGCGTGGCGCGCAACACACCATAAACAAGACTCTACTAAACACGGCTCGTAGACACTTCCTAGGACTGAGCTGCTCTGATACCACTTCGGTCACGACCCGACTAGGGGCCGCGACGGGTACCCGAGGCTAGCCACCGAGCACCCCTCATTCTACTCCTTATCATACTCATTGGACATCCTTTTATCAAAATCATACTCAAGTTATAAGAAAACTATCTTTCATTCGAAGATATAAATACTTTTATATGCACAAGCTTTTTGGTCGTTGAAATAGTATATACACATATATATATGCATGGTAGCAACCTCGTGAGACCATTTTACCCACACTGCGTATCTACGAGCCTCTACTAGAGTACTAGACATATGGACGGGACAGGACCCCGTCGTGCCCAAAGCATACATGTACACAAAAAGGATAACCATAAGCACCTCCGGAACAATGGAGTGCTCTCAAGCAGCTAACAGCTCCTACGAGTCTGGAGCAAGATAACCTCCCTGTCTACCTGTGGGCATGAACACAGCGTCCAAAGAAAACGGCCGTCAGTACTAACATTGTACTGAGTATGAGAGGCATAAACAATAACATCACATCAACGAAGGAAAGGAAGCATCAACAAGGAACATATGTATCTGACTGTCAAATGGAAAAGGAGTGATACATGCTGGCTTACTCATAGTCATCATCATATCACATATGCATAAATATATAAACTGCCCGTCCATATCGGATCGGTGTGATAATCATGAGCCTGCATCCAGGCCTCCCGCTTCCGGGGTATCATCTCATGCCGCCCACTTGTGGTGTCTGCCCATGCCATCTGGCCATGGTATATAGCTGCCCGACCAGTTTAGCGCGGCGTTATATCATCATTATAATATACTCATCATAGTGCATGCATAAAGACTCAACGACAAGAATGCTTTATCGGGGTGACGTATGGTCGTGATCCCCCGATCTCCTTATGGAGAACTCATTAACATCCTGCCTCACCTTGAAGGGAATAGTATATGAGGTGAGTGTAAGCAATAATGACATCATGTACGTTTTAGGAACATCATATCATGAACATCTAGAACTTCTATACTTTAACTCATTACCTTGTGTAGCTAATTAGGAATATCGGTTCATATCTTTTCGGAACTTAAGAGATTCATGGAGAAGAAAGAAAGTCATACTATAGGATTCATGCCATAGAAGGAAAGGACTAGCCGCACATACCTTTTGCGCTTGACTAATCTATCGTTGGCTTGGCTTACTTTGGTGCCCACATTTCTACCTTCAAGAGGAATCGCATTGACATTAGTTACTCAGCTATAGGAATATTTCACTATTTCTAGGGAAAATTGGGCAGCAAGTCCTTTGTTTATACTACTTTTCCCACATTCTATATTAACTCCCAAACGTTAATAACAGCATTCACAATATTGCAACAACAATCATCATTTACCTACACTTCCCACAATTCACCATTTCTCTTTGATTTCTCCACAATTATGGTCATAATTCATTATTGTACTTTTTCACAAATAATACCTATTCCATATTCTAGATGTCGTACATAACACATTTACAATCATAACATACCAATATTCATAATCCACCCCAAACTACTACTTAACACTGACACTATTCACATATTCATGACCCAATTTCTATGTCTTTCCACAATCCAAGTGTTACAACTTTCAACCACTCACACTATATAAAAAGGGTCATAAAACTCACCTTAGATGATGGATGAACAATACTCAAGTGGAGCTTCTCTTCTTGCACCAAAACCCTAACTCACTTTTCTTGAGTTTTCTTGGCTTAGATGAACTTTTAATGGGTTTGATACACCTGATTTCATGGATTTGGTGTAGTTGACTAAGGTTTTCCCTTGATTTTTTGTGGAAGAATGGTGGAGAAAGTTCTAGAGAGTTCTTGGCGAAAAGAGAGTGGAAGATAAATGAAATAAAATGAGGGAGGGGTCTTATATTAATTCGTGAAATCAGTCCCGACCGAGATGTACGATGCGATCGACGGAGCGTCGATTGGATCGACGGTGCGTCGATCTAGGCGTCGAAGTCGTTAAATTTCCGGTGATCAATCTGTCATTTCCTTTCATTCGACGGTGAGAAGGACGGTTCGTCGAACTGATCGACGGAGCGTCGACCTGTTCGTCGAAGGGTCTTCACTCCAGCTAAAATTTATGACGCAATCGACGGGGCGTCGACTCGTTCGACGGTACAAAAAATGACCGTCGAACCCCCCTTTCGCAAAACTGCGGTGAAGTTTCATTTAACGAGCTTTTCTCCCTTGCCTTTAACTTCTTTGGAATCTTAATTAGAATTATTAAGTATCCCTTCTTACTTGTATGGACATCATGTTCACCTTAACTTACGTTAGTCCCTTCTCCGCTCAGCAACCCAAAGTTCCGAGGTGTAACAATAGTTATTGTTGCAGAATCATATAGCGGCGTGTTGTGGCCTAAACTTAGCGTGGAAAAGTGAAGATATAACAATATTAAAGGGAGAAAGGTATGGATCTCTTCCTGTTTATGTTAATACTGGCTTATTCACGTAAATAGAGCGGTAAAATGATTGTATAGTGAGTTGAGTAGTTATGGAAGTTGGAAAACAGTGTGTGGGCTGTTTTATATAATACTTTGGTATGGGAAATGATGTTATTAATGTTGGTACTGTTATTGTTGTGTTTGTTGTTGAATTGAGAATTCGGGCTAGGCATATAAACAGGGGAGATGCTACCCGATTTTCGGCAGAATATAGAATAGTTTGATTTGAAACATGGAATAAGTGTGCGATAAAGAGGCTAATGTTAATGTAAATCCTCTTAAATGTAGACTTTCTAGCTCAGACGAATAAGCGTAGCTAATAAGAGTTTGAACAGGTATGTTAAGGCTCGTCCCTTTCTTTCAAAGGCATGATTTCTATGTTATGATTCCATAAATGTTTCCATAAAAGCATTGTTTTCAAAAGCTTGAAGTTCATGACTCTTAAAGCCTCTTATGATGTTAAATGGAATATGTTCTATGGTGATTGTGACGATGATGATGATTCTCTTCTTTTGAAACTCCGAAGCTTTGATTTGAAGGCATTATGAGACTATTGAGCCATTCCATGAATCCCTTAACCGTACTTATTGTTGATGGTCTCAGCTCATGTTACTCGTTCCTTCGAGGTGAGATATAGCGATGATAACGATTCTATTTCTAGTGCTACCTAAGTTCATGATTCTCGAGACTCTCGCGACATCGTCGATTTTATCTTGCGATGGTTGATCCTTCAAGGATTGATATGATGATAACGGTAATGCAAATGATGATGTTGATTTCATTTATGTATTTGTATGTATATGTATGTATGTATGCATTGCACTTCCACTGATCAGCTAGGGATAACACCGAGTCCCGAAAGGGCCGGGTAAGATAACACCGAGTCCCGAAAGGGCCGGGAAAGATGATACCGAGTCCCAAAAGGGCCGGGTAAGATGATACCGAGCCTACATGGCCGGGTAAGATAACACCATGTAAAATGCTATATGTATATAACTATATGTATCTATATATATATTAACGCGCCTTAACGACCGGACGAGATATTATATATGTATGGATATGTATGGAAAAATTCTTAAAAAGCTAAGCATGCACGACATTCGCCCTAAAAGGGCATTCAAAGGCACAGGTTGATCTTGTTTATATTACTTTATCCCCATACGTTCATTATATTAATTTTCCCTGTTCGGTATTTCATAATATGTTACTATTCATGCCTTACATACTCAGTACATTGTTCGTACTAACGTCCCTTCTTGTGGACGCTGCGTTCATGCCCGCAGGTGTAGATAGACAAGACAAGGATCTTCCATAGTAGGTTGTCTTCAGGTACTAGTTCTGACTGGTGAGCTCCATCTCTTCCTGGAGCACTGCCGAGTATATATATATATATATATATATATATATGTGTGTGTGTGTGTGTGCATGATTTTGTTCAAGGTATGTCGGGGGCCCAGTCCCGACTTGTATACTTCAGTCATGTTCATAGAGGCTTTGCAGTCAGTTTCTGTGTACAGCTTAGTCATAGTGTCACTATAGTAATGTTGGCACCATGGGTCCAATGCACATATACTATGCATGATATTTTGTTCGTATTTAGCCTCTCGACCCTATTGATTTCATTTGAGACGAAGGATGTAAGTTATAAGTTGGTTCGCTCGGTTTCCTTAAGGTGTCGGGTGCCAATCACGCCCTACCAAGGGTGGGGTGTAACACCACCCTTGAGGGGAATTGAACACCATATTGACTTTATCCCAGGGTCTCAATTGCCAAACAAACCGGCTTATAGGGCCAACCCGGATAACACTAAGGAGCTTCAAAGGCAAGTGGATGAACTCCTTGAAAAGGGAGTTGTGCGAGAAAGTATGAGCCCTTGTGACGTGCCCATGATTTTTGTGCCAAAGAAAGATGGGTCATAGCACATGTGTGTTGATTTTCATGCCATCAACAAGATAACGATAAAGTATCGCCATCCCATACCTCGTCTTGATGATATGCTTGATGGTTAAATGGTTCATGCATATTCTCTAAGATAGATCTTAGGAGCGGGTATCATCAAATCCGGATGAAACCCGAAGATGAGTGGAAAACCGCATTCAAGACCATGTTTGGTCTATATGAATGGTTGGTGATGCCTTTTGGCCTCACTAACGCTCCTAGTACTTTCATGTGTTTGATGAATCATGTGATGAAACCTTTTATTGGCAAATTCGTGGTTGTTTACTTTGATGATATTTTGGTGTATAGTAAAACCATGGACGAGCATGTCATTCACTTGAAATGTGTATTTGAAGTGCTTAGACAAGAACAACTTTATGCCAATGTTGATAAATGTTCCTTTTGTGTGGATGAAGTTGTTTTCTTGGGGTTTGTTGTGAGCTCAAGGGGGGGGGGGGGGGGTTGAGGTTGATGAGTCCAAAATAAAAGCCATACAAAATTTTCCCACTCCAAAATCCATTGGATATGTAAGAAGTTTTCATGGCTTGGATAGTTTCTATAGGCGTTTTGTTAAAGGATTTAGTACCATAGTCGCTCCTTTAACCGAGGTAATCCAAAAGGATAAACCTTTTTCTTAGGGTGTGGAGCAAGCTAATGCCTTTGAAACGTTGAAACAAATGCTTAGCTCCGCACCATTCTTGCAATTACCCGACTTTGAAAAAATCTTTGAGATTGAATGGGATGCAATCAAAGTGGGTATTGGAGCCATTTTAATGCAAGACCAAAAGCCCATAGCCTATTTTAGTGAAAAACTCAAGGGAACGACTTTGAATTATACTACCTATGATCTTGAGTTGTATGCCTTAATTCGTGCTTTACGTAATTGGCAACACTACTTGTGGCCTAAAGAGTTTGTGATTCGGAACGATCATGAGTCCTTAAAGCATCTTAAGGCCCAAGGTAAGTTGAACAAAAAGCATGCCAAATGGGTTGAATTCCTTGAATCCTTCCCTTATGTAATCCAATACAAAAAGGGAAAGGATAACGTAGTGGCGGATGCCTTATCAAGGAAACATGTTTTGATCAATACTTTGTCTTCCAAATTGATGGGTTTTGAGAGTTTGAAGACATTGTATCCCGAGGACCCCGTCTTTGCAAACATCTTTCTAGAATGCGAAGAATGGGAATGGGAAAGGTGGCTTAGGGATAGATCTTCTACTCCCTATTCTAAGTTTGATGGTTTCTTGTTCAAGAACAAGCGACTATGTGTGCCCATGAGCTCTTGGAGAGAGCTATTTGTGAGGGAGGCACACAATGGGGGATTGATGGGACACTTTGGGATTGAGAAGACAATGGGGATTCTTGAGGAGCAATTCTATTGGCCTCACATGCGGCGGGATGTGGCTCGAATTTGTGGCTATTTCCTTGAATGCCGAAAAGCTAAATCTAGACTCCAACCCCGTGGCTTTTACACTCCCCTCCCCATCCCTTTACAACCTTGGTTTGATATTTCCATGGACTTTGTGATGGGATTGCCTAGGGAAAAATGGGGGAAAGATAGCATCTTTGTTGTTGTTGATAGTTTTTCGAAAATGGCCGATTTCATTGCTTGCCCTAAGGTTGATGATGCTCTTCATATTGCTTTCTTGTTTGCTAAAAATGTTGTTAAATTGCATGGCATTCCCAAAACAATTGTGAGCGATAGGGATCCCAAATTCCTTAGTCACTTTGGAAATAATTGCGGGGTAGGCTTGGAACGAAGTTGTTGTTTTCCACTTCTTGCCACCCACAAACCAATGGCCAAACCGAAGTTGTCAATAGGACTTTGGGTTCTTTGCTTCGGGCATGGTAAAAGGGAAGTTAGCCTCTTGGGAAGACCAATTTCCTTTAGTAGAATTTGCATATAATAGGGTTATTCATAGCAATATCGGCATGTCACCCCTTGAGGTGTTTTATGGTTTTAACCCCCTAACCCCCTTGGATCTAACGCCTTTGTCTCAAGATGTGGTATTGAGTATAGATGGTAATAAGAGAGCCGAAGCTATGAAGAAGCGCCATGAAAAAGTAAGGCTCCAACTTGAAAAGAAGAATCAAGAGGTGGCGAAGAGGGCAAACAAAGGAAGAAAACGGGTGGTCCTTAAACTGGGAGATTGGTGGGTATAGGTGCACTTTTGAAAAGAAAGGTTCCCAAACAAGAGGAAGACAAAGTTAATGCCGCATGGAGATATCCCCTTTGAAGTTCTTGCAAGGCTTAATGATAATGCCTATAAAATTGATCTCCCCCCGGAATATCAAGTTCACAACACCTTTAACATTTGTGACATCTCCCATGGTGATGGAAAGTGATGAGCCATCAAATTTGAGGACAAATTCTCTTCAAGATGGGGAGAATGATGGAAGCCCACTTGCCTCAAGGCCATTCACAAGGAGCCAAGCCCGAGAACTATAACACCTGGAAAGCTTATTCATGAAGCGGGAGGCTCTTAAGTATACTTTTGATGAGCACCTTGGATCCCAAGTCCATTTGTTGATGAAGATTGCTTGGGGAGAAAAAGTGGAAATGGGAAGTCATCAAAATGGCTAAAAGATGGAAAGTTGGCTATTCTTTCAAAGGAGATTTCAAGATTTTGAAGAAAGAAGAATAGCCAAACAAGGCCCTTGTCTGATTAAGGGTGTTTATGTCATTTTTACAATCTTTTATTTCTAGCATAGTTTAAATTGTTCTCTTCTTGTTGATGGAAGACTTAGATTATTTTAATGAGATATTGAAAATTTGTAAAACTCTAGAATTGAGTGTTTGAGATCTTGTTGAAGCTTTTGGTTGTTTGAATTGTTGAGAAGGTGGGTGATTGGGAAATCAATCCCTTTTGGTCTCCTTAAGGGTTTGGTGTTTTTGAGTAATCTTATTGAAGGTCTTAATCTTTTATCATCAGGGTTGTCTTTTAGCCTTATTCAATTGTGTCAATCTATTCTATCCTTAATTTCTTGTCTTTTCTTTTTATTATTATATCATCATATAATTCTTACCCTAATTTGGAGGCACCAAATTCCCAATATATTTATGACATGGAGGGTAGGAGAAGTGAAATATTGAAGGGAGTTAGCCATCCTGTTGGCCATGGAAATTATTATGGTGGGTACTCAAATCCAAAATCTTATCCTACTCCAAGGAATACAATGAATCATTACTCTTATCCTAACCCGAGGTTACCATGTTACCAAGGTGGTTATTATATGGAAGGTAGGAGTGGAGTGACGATAAATGAAGGAAGTAGGAGGAATGAGGGGCCTCAAGCGAGGAATGAACCCAAAGAAGGAACAAGCACAAGTGGTGGGTTCAAGGAGATAAGAGAAGACTTCAAGTGCATAAGAGGTGATATAAAAGGGGCAAAAGAAAACCTCAAGGAAGTGACAGAAATACTCCTCTGAGTGCTCAAGGAGGAACAATTGAAAAGAAAGAAACCCAATCCTTGTGAAGCAACAGAGGGGGATGAAGTGGAGGATTCCCCTAACCCTTCTAAAGGAATACTTGGCACTTGTCCCAACTCCCAAGAAATTGAGAGAGAAAAGATTAAGAGGAGTAAGGGAGTGAAAGTGACAACTCTAGACAGGAAAAAGGACAGGATGGAAGCCGACAAGGCTACATCATACTGTACACAAAAGAATGGAAGCCGACAAGGCTACATCATCTGACGTATACATACAACTGTCTACAGACCTCTACTGGAATAAAAGCTATAGAAAGGACGGGACAGGGCCCCATCATACCCAAATACATATACATCTCAAAATAATAGCATACCTAAAATAAACTGCAGCACTGGATCAAATGGAGCGCACTGACAACCGCTGGATAAAGGTCCTATTAAGATGGACCGCCCGTCTGTCTACCTGAACCTGTGGGCATGAACACAGCCGCCCGAGCAATAGGGGAGTCAGTACGGATAATGTATTGAGTATGTAAGGTATAAGAGTAGCATAAGTATAAGAATCATAAATGAAATCTGAAACTCATAAGCTGAAATGACTATCTGACTGCATATGTATGACTAAATATCTGATCATCTATGCAACTCTGCATGCATTTGTATGAACGAGTATCTGTAAGTATTTACCTAAATCTGTATAACTGACCATGCCTCTGTGGGCGTATAATATGTAGGCCCTCAATTATAATCATGCTCATATGCCTAAATATAGGTCATAGTGTTGAAGAACGTTCAGCCCGATCCGTATCCTGTATAATAGTGCCGAGGAACGTACGGCCCGATCCATATATCATATAATAATATCGAGGAACATACGACCTGATCCATATATCATCATCAAGGTGCACCAGCTGATCAAGTGGTAATGTGTATATAATGCCTATCCCTTTTGATATGATCCTAAATGGCACAAATGACTCAACTACTCAAACTTCTCCAAGGATTTGTGTTGGAAGCGGATTCATGAAGGATTAAGAATTGGGAGTCCAAGGCCCAAGGCTTGCCCCTTAAAGTGGCTACAATTTCAAGCTTGGGTGACTCAAGGCCGGAACATGGTTATTTAGGCAAAGGGTTATTTGTGCAAGTGGATACTTTGCGCAAGGAGGGTTATGCTACAAGAAGGTCATGCATGCAAGGTTGATTAGAGTGTCATCTATGCAAGGAGGGGCGTGTTTTGTCATTGAAGGCCAATCCTTGAATTGAAGACTACACTAAGAAGACTAGCCAAACAAGGCCCTTACTTCGTTAAGGGTAGCATTGTAATTGCCTATTGGTCATCTTTCCTTAGCTTGTATATATAGCTTGTATTTCATTTCAATACTTATATTTTGATGATGAATATTTGAGAGATACTCATATTTTGAGTGATAGATTGTTAGGTAGATTTTAGGGCTATTTTAGTCAATATGATGGTGGAATCCATTGTTGGTTGGTGAACCATTTATTTCCAATTAATTCATGAAGATTGTTCATTTGTGGATTTCGTGTTAACTTCTTGCAAGATTCATATTGTTTTGGTTCTTGTGGATTCGAGTTCGTATTAGAAGGATTTAGGTTTAATATACCTAGGTTTGTCTATAGAATTCTACCATGTAGGTCTAGTATTTATCTCTATTTCTCATCCCTTTTATTCGTATCCTTTAATTTTCCGCATTTGATTTGATTTGGCTTTGATAACAGCAAGGATAGCGGAAGACTTTATAATTAGAAATTTGAAAGAGGGAAGGATTGATTCTTGTAAGAGAAGAAAACAAGTTCAAGTATTTGATACTTAAAACCTTGTTTAATAGTAAAAGAAGTAATGAATCAATCAATTAAGAATAAGAAGAATAGGAGGGAGGGAACTCAAACAAGGAATCTTACAATCAAAGAATCCGAGTTGCGCTTCAAAGTAGAACAAAAAGGGCATAACTCAAAAGAGAACCTTAAAGGTCTCCACAAGCTACAAGGCTATTATATTAATATTCAAACTTGGTTACAATGAAAAAGAAAACACCACTTTATATAGGAGAAATGGTGGCTGCCACCCTAAAGAAAATAAAGAATATTCTAGACTTCAAAGTTGGTAAAACTAAATTAATTATGGTGCAATTTCCAAGCTGCATAGAAGACCACCAATTCTTTGTTCCAAGGTGCATAGAAGACCACCAACATTTGTTCCAATGTGCATAGAATACCACCAACCATTTGTTCCAATGTGCATAGAAGACCACCAACACTTTGTTTAATAAAAACATTAAATGTAGTCAACATAGCATTAAATGATCTTCTAGAAACTCAAGTATGGGCTGCTGAACTTGTTCCTTCTTTGGGCATGTTTTGGGCCATAATGCAACTCATCTTGGTCTTCAATTTGGGCCTCCAATTAGTATTAAGACTTCCCCAAAAGATCTACTTTGGGTTGGAGCTATTCCTCTATTACAAGACATGTTTTCATTACCGAATGAAGCCCATTAAAGCATCTTGATATTTTTTAGTCTTCAATGAAAATTAAGCTTCCTTGGTTGCTATAATTCTCCCCCTCTTATAGAAGATTCGTCCCGAATCTTGGTGGTGAACTTTTTTGTTCCTTAATGCATTTGAGCCTCCATGGTTGCTATCATTCTCCCCCTCTTAAAGAAGATTCATCCTCGAATCTTGACATTGACCTGCAACCAACATGATAATCACAATAAGTAGGGAGCAAACAAAGGAAACAAAACAAGCATTTAGTAAAAACAACACAAGGTAGTGACCATGCAACCACTTAACCCACTTAGTTCTTTTATGCACAAACACCCCTTTCAAATATCCAAGCATTACATCATCTAATAGAACAATGTAATTTCCAACACAAGAACTAAAAACATAATTCATAAGCTCTTTAAACAGTAGAGGATCATTAGCCAGACCAAAAGCATATGAATACCAAGAAAACATACAATATTTGTTCTTTCTAAACAACTTAACCTCACCATTCAATATACCATGGTCATGATATTGATCAAAAGTTATTTTCTTGCGAACTGGCTTGGAATGAACCTGCAAATAAGGATCTAGAAAAAAAGATAAAGATATTGTGAAGTTAGAAACATGTGAGCACTTATCCTTTTCCACACTTGAGCTACTACATTCTGTGTCACGACCCGACCAGGGGCCGTGACGGGTACCCGGGGCTAACCACCGAGCACCCCTCGTTCTACTACTTATCATGATCATTAAACGCTCTTTTATCAAAATCATACTCAAGTTATAAGAATATATATATATATATATACATGGTGGCAACATCGTGAGACCATACCACCCACATTGCGTATCTACGAGCCTCTACTAAAGTCCTAGACATATCGACGGGATAGGACCCCCTCGTGCCCAAAACATACATATACATATAAACCAAAAGAATAAGCAATGCCACCTCCGGAAAATGGAGTGCTCTCCAACTCGGCTAATAGCTCCTACGAGTCTGTAACAAGATCACATCCCTGTCTACCTGTGGGCATGACACAGTGTCCAAAGAAAACGGATGTCAGTACGAACATTGTACTGAATATGAGAGGCATAACCAATAATATTGTGTCAATGAAATAAAGGAAGCATCAATAAGGAACATCTGTATCTGACTGTCAAGTATAAAGGAAATGATGCATGCTGGCTTACTCATAATCGTCATCATGTCATACATGCATAAATATATAAGCTGCCCGTCCATGTCGGATCGGTGGAATAATCATTACCTGCGTCCAGGCCTCCCGCGTCTGGGGTATCATCTCATGCCGCCCACTAGTGGTGTCTACCCATGCCATCTGGCCATGGTGTATACGCTGCCCGCCTTAGCGGTGACTGCCCGGCCAAATAGGCGCGGTGTTATGTCATCATCATAATATGCTCATCATAGTGCATGCATAAAGACTCAAGGATAACTATGCATTATCGGGGTGACGTAAGGTCATGATCTCCTGATTTCCTTATGGAGCACTCATTAACATCCTGCCTCACCTTGAAGAGAATAGTATATGAGGTGAGTGTAAGTAATAAATGACATCATTGACGTTTTAGGAACATCATATCATGAACATCTAGAACTTCGCTACTTTAACTCATTACCTTGTGTTGCTATTTATGAACATAAACTCACATTTTCCAGAACTTAAGAGATTCATGGAGAGGAAGGAAGGTCATACTATAGGATTCGTGCCATAGAAAGAAAGGACTAGCCTCACATACCTTTGTCGTTTAACTATCCTATCGCTTGATCGTCCTCCCATGGCACATTTCTACCTTCAACAGAGAATTCGCATTAGCGTTTGTTAATCGACGATAAGAACGTTTGACTATTTCTAGGGAAAATTGGACAGCATTTCCTTTGTTTCTACTACTTTTCCCACATTCTATATCAACTCCCAAACGTACATAACAACATTTACAACATCGCGACAACAATCATCATTCATTTACATTTACCACACTTCACCATTTCCCTTCAATTTCTCCATAATTATAGTTATAGCTCACTATCGCGTTTTCTCATATACAATACTCATTCCGTGGTCTAATTGTTATTAAAAACATATTTACAATCACAACATACTAACATTGATAATTCCTCCCAACTATTGTTCAATAATGACACTATTCACTTATTCATGACCCATTTTCTACCTCCTTCTATAGTCTAAGTGTTTCAACTTTCAACACCTTAAATAACATCTAAATACCATAAAACTCACCTTGGATGGTGGATGAACAACCTTTGAGTGGAACTTCTCTTTTGCACCAAAACCTTAACTTTCTTCTTTTGAGTTTTCTTGGTGTAGATGAACTTTTAATTGGTTTCATACACTTGATTTCATGGTTTTGGTGTAGTTGATCATAGATTTCCTTTGATTGATGGAGAAGGTTCTAGAGGTTTCTTGATATGTGAAGGAGTGAGAGAAATGAATTAAAATGAAGGGGAGGATCCTTATATTAATTCTCAAAATCAGTCCCGATCGAGATATACGAGACGATCGATGGAGCGTCGATCGGATCGACGGTGTGTCGATCAGATTGTCGAAGTCGTTAAATTTCCAGTGAGCAATCTGTCGTTTCCTCTCATTCTACGGTGAGAAGGACAGTTCGTCGAACTGATCGACGGAGCGTCGACCTATTCGCCGAATGGTATTTGCTCTAGCTGAATTCTACGGCACAATCGACGAAGCGTCGACCCGTCCGACGGTACAAAGAACGACTGTCGAACCCCCCTTTCGTAGAACTGCGGTGAAGTTTCATTTAACGAACTTTTCTCCTTTGCCTTTAACTTCTTTAGAATCTTAATTAGAATTATTAAGTATCCTTTCTTACTTGTAGGGACATCATGTACACATTAACTTACGTTAGTCCCTTCACTGCACAGCAACCCAAAGTTCCGAGGTGTAACATTCTTCCCCCCTTTTTGGAATATTCGTCCTCGAATGTTAAGTACTCGGAAATTCTACAAAAATTTTACCAGAGTTTCCCCTGTAATATGGCGCTACCGTCCTGTCAGAACAACCCATAATAATTATGCCTCATAGGGCTAGAACACAATAAAACTCTAAGAAGGACTTACGAAAGCTCCCGAAGATGGGGAATATAATATCAGAGTAATGATGGAAATAGGGGTGTTCAGATACTCTAATTATTACACTTCACTTACTGCATACATACCTTATATTGTTGGCGTTTCATCTAGAACCTCTCCTGGGGGTTGGAATAAATGTGGATACTTGCATTTCATTTTCTCTTCCTCTTCCCAAGTCGTCTCTTCTCGATTATTATTCCTCCGTAAGACCTTAAACGAAGCCACTTCTTTGTTTCGAAGTCTTCGTACTTGCCTGTCTAAGATGGCAATGGGTACTTCTTCATATGCTAATTTTTCTGTCACTTGCACATCATCTATCAGAACAATTCTCTTGGGATCTCCAACACACTTGCGGAGCATTGAGACATGAAAAACTGGGTGAACTCATTCAAGCTCCGAAGGCAAGTTCAATGTTACACCCCGAAACATTTTGCATTACCAAGACTGTCGATGGCTTAGTATGAGCCCAAGGGAGAGAAAAGTTATACAAGGATTAGGGATGACTATTATATTATCTGATTATAAGAATATATATATGACATTTGGAGATCGTATGGAGTAAATCAGTTAACAAGTTACTTGATGATAGCCCTCGTAACCATAAGTTAAGGTAGGGCCCATATGTCGGGATTTTATAAAGGACATATGAAGAGATATATGAGTAGTACATGTGAAGTTGAGCAAGTCCTAAGAAGGACCCTTAAGCCAAATATGGGCATAAGCCCTCCAAAAGGATGATTTAAAGATACGTTTTCGGATGACCTGACTTGGAAGGGCCAAAACGCTATTATAAGTTTGGAATTTAGAAAAAACACAAAGAATGAAAGTTGTCGATAATTGAAAGAGCTTTCCAACCGCATGTCGTGAGCCCTCACACCATAGCGGGATCAAAATATATGGCCATTTTAAGAGCAAGACCCTAAGCTGCCAACATGGCTCCGCGGGCCCCACATGAGTAAGTCGGTCGAACCGACCTAGGGGGGGGGGGGGTATAAATACCCCCATCAACTCGTTTTTTTCAGCAAAGTAATATTCCAAAAGGTCCTAGAAGTCTCTCAAAACATCTCCCAAACATTATAGTCCGATAAATCAAGAATTTAACAAGATTACGCCAAACTAGTCTGTGAAAGGCAATTGTTCTTGCTTCTACTTAAGTTTTGGCGTTGGAGAAAGTTGTTGTGGATGATTTTCTTCAAGTATAAGGTATGTTATTCATTCCATCTCCTATGTTGAGTTTATTTGAAGGTCTATCAAGCCTTAAATATGAAAATAGTTATGGAGGAAAGGTCATAAAGTGTTGTGTTGTAGTTGTTGTGTTTATGGGCTGTTTTGAACATGTTGTGGTCGTGTGGATGGACTGATTTATGCGTATAAAAATGGTATCTAACATTTTTGGTGTGTTGATGAGATTATACTCCTTGATTGGGATGGATGAAAGTGTATGTTGTTGTTGTATGTTGAAAAACATTGTGTGGGATGTTTATGGAATATATTGGTATGGATAGTAGTGTTGTTGATGTTGGTATTGTTGTTGTTGTTGATTGGTTGCTGAATTGTAATTCTGGGCTAGGCATATAAACAGGGGAGATGCTGCCAAAATTTCGGCAGATTGTAAATAAATTTATTTGAAGGACTAAGACAAGTGTATAACGATGAGTCTAATGATTGTGTAAATCCTCTTAAATGTAGACTTGCGAGCTTGGAGAAATAAGCGTAGCTACTAGGAGGTGAAACAGGTATATTAAGGCTCGTCCCTTTCTTTCAAAGGCATGATTCCTACGTTATGATTTCATAAATATTTCCATAATTTCCTTGTTATCAGAAGTTAAAAGTCTAAGATTCCAAGGCATGATTTCCTTCCTGATAACCCATAAATGTTTTCCAAAATATTCGTATTTTACAAACCAAAGGTTGTGATTATGTGAGCTCTTATGATAACAACGATGGACATGTTTTTCAATGACAACGACAATGTCAAAAATGAGAATATTATTATGATGACTATGATGAGAACGATTTTCTGTTTAAAAGTTCCAAGTTTATGATTTCAATGACGATATGAGAATATTGAGCTATTCCATGAATCCCTTAACCGTACTTATTGTTGATGGTCTCACCTCATGTTACTCGTTCCTTCAAGGTGAGATATAGCGATGATAACGATTCTATTTCCAGTGCTACCTAAGTTCATGATTCTCAAGACTCCCGTGAGATCGTCGATTTCATCTCGCGATGGTTGATCTTTCAAGGAATGATATAGTGACAATGGTAATGTTAATGATGATGTTGGTTTCATTAAGTATTTTTATGTATGTATGTATATATGTATGTATGTATGTATGCATTGCATCCCGCTGATCAGTTGGGGATAACACCGAGTCCCGAAAGGGCCGGGTACGGATAGCACCGAGTCCCGAAAGGGCCGGGTACGGATAGCACCGAGTCCCGAAAGGGCCGGGTACGGACCACACCGAGTCCCGAAAGGGTCGGGTACGGATCACACCGAGTCCCGAAAGGGCCGGGTACGGATATGATAGATGTATGTATAGTGAGTGTAAGTGTATGTGAATGCATATGTATGTATGTTATATATGGATATGTATGGAAAAGTTCTTACAAAGCTAAGCATGCAAGACATTGGCCTTGAGAGGGCATTCAGAGGCACAGGTTGATCTCTTTTGTATTACTTTATCCCCTTATGTCCATCATATTATTTTCCATGTTCGGTATTTCTTACTATGTCATTGTTCATGCCTTACATACTCAGTACATTGCTCGTACTGACGTCCCCTCTTGAGGACGCTGCGTTTCATGCCACGCAGATGTATACAGATGAGTAAAGGATATTGCTAGAAGATGTTCCAGCTGGATTGGCGAGCTCCATTTCCTTCCGGAGTGTTGCTGAGTCAGAGTATCTATGCTATGGTATATTGATTCATGTTAGAGACTTTGCAGATAGAGTCACGTATATAGCATGTCAGTCTTGTAATCGGCTCTGCGAGCCAGTGTATCATTATGCATTATTTTACAAATTTCACATGATCACAGATTTTACTTGATTTGAGAACGATGAAAGGAGTGTTTTAAAAAGCTTTCATTATGCATTTCATTTTGTGATTTAAGAGTCCAGTGAGATTATGAACATTACAAGAACCAATGGGGTTCGCTCGGCTCTGAGTATGGGGTCGGGTGCCCAGCATGCCCTATCAAGATTGGGGCGTGACATTTAATTCATAGGCTACTGAGCCCACCTTACAGATAATTTTATAGGGTCCAATGTAGCGGGGACTGAATTTCCCTTTCTTGCCAAATCTCATCACCCCTTTCATTGGCGACACCTTCAAAACTACCCAATCATCAACCTGAAACTCCAAGTCTCGTCGGCAGTTGTCCGTGTAAGACGTTTGGCGACTTTGGGCTGTCAGCAATCAGTCTCAGATCACTTTGACTTTTTCTACCGCTTGCTGAACCAATTCAAGGCCTATTAACTGTACTTCCCCTATTTCGAACCATCCAATTGGGGACCTACACTTTCTTCCATCTAAAGCCTCATACGGGGCTATTTGAATACTGGAATGGTAGCTATTATTATATGCGAACTCAATAAGGGGTAGGTGATCATCCCAACTACCACCGAAATCCAACACACAAGCTCGGAGCATATCCTCTAAGGTCTGAATAGTACGCTCGGCTTGCCCATCAGTTTGCGGATGGAATGCTGTACTAAGCTTCACCTGGGTACCTAGACCTTCTTGAAAGGACTTCCAGAACTTGGCTGTAAACTGTGCTCCTCTAGCTGTAATAATGGATAGCGGAACGCCATGAAGTCACACAATTTCCTTGAGATACAATCTCGCATAATCTCCTGCTGAGTATGTGGTCATGACTGGAAGAAAATGAGATGCCTTTGTTAATCTGTCCACGATTACCCATATAGAATCACACTTGCCTTGGGAACGGGGTAATCCTATAATAAAATCCATATTGATAATTTCCCATTTCCACGTAGGAATTTTCATGGCTTGCAATAACCCTCTTGGCTTCTGATGTTTGATCTTTACTTTTTGGCAATTTGGACATTGGGCTACGAATTCTGCTATGTCTCTCTTCATGCCATCCCACCAATATATCAATTTGAGATCGTGGTACATTTTTGTTGCACCTGGGTGAATAGAATACCGAGAATAATGGGCTTATTCTAGAATTCGTCGGCGCAATTCTGCAACAGTCGGAACACGTAGCCTGCCATGGTATCTAAGGATCTCATCCATCGAAGTTTTAAATGGAGATCTCTCTTTTTCACGACATGTGTCCTTATAGTAGCTCAACTGCGGATCTTCATACTGACACTCTTTCACTTCCACATTCAGAGATGAAACCGTGGGATCATTAATACCAATCCCTCCACTACCTGAATCAATTACACGCACTCCAAGATTAGCTAGCTGGTAAAGCTCATGAATCATTTCTTTCCTTTCCAGAGGAACTTCACATAAGCTGCCCATTGATCGGCGGGTAAGCGCATCAGCTACTACATTTGCTTTTCCAGGATGGTACAAAATATTCACATCACAATCTTTCTACAATTCTAACCACCGCCTCTGCCACAGGTTTAACTCCTTCTGCTTAAAAATGTATTGGAGGCTCTTGTGGTCTGTATAGATATCAGCATGCACGCCATACAAGTAATGTCTCCATATCTTTAATGCATGAATAACTGCAGCTAATTCGAGGTCATGCGTTGGATAGTTCTTTTCATGCTTCCGTGGCTGTCTCAAAGCATAAGCAATGACTCTACCATGCTGCATTAACACACATCCTAACCCAACACTGAAAGAATCACAGTATACCACATAACTATCTGACCCTTCTAGAAGTGCTACGACTGTAGCTGAGGTTAATCTGTCCTTTAACTCTTGGAAGCTGCGATCACAAGCATCATTCCATTGAAATTTAGCTGTCTTTTGGGTTAGCTTCATCAATGGAGCTGAAATAGATGAGAAGCCCTCTACGAATCTTCTGTAATAACCTGCCAACCACAGAAAACTACGAACTTCAGTAGGCGTCGTAGGCCTTGGCCAATTCTTTACCGCTTTAATTTTCGGAGTATCAACTCGAATACCGTCATCTGAAATGACATGGCCCAGAAATCTTACGGAATTAAGCCAAAACTCGCACTTAGAAAATTTTGCATATAATTCTTGAGCTCGACGAATTCTCGAGCTCGACAAATTCCAAGTACGATACGTAAGTGATCTGCATGTTCTGATTCTCTGCGAGAATACACCAGAATATCATCAATGAATACTATCACAAATAAATCCAAGAGAGGCCTGAATACATTAGTCATCAAATTCATAAACACGGCCGGAGCATTGGTCAACCCAAACGACATCACCCGGAATTCATAGTGTCCATATCTTGTTCTGAAAGCTGTTTTGGGAATATCTTCTTCTCTAACCCTCACTTGATGATAACCCGACCTCAATTCTATTTTAGAAAACCACTTGGCACCCTTTAGTTGATCAAATAAATCATCAATCATGGGGAGAGGATATTTGTTCTTTATCGTCACCTTGTTCAACTTCCTATAATCGATGCACATTCGTAGGGAACCATCTTTATTTCTCACGAACAAGACTGGTGCTTCCCACGGCGATGAACTGGGTCTAATAAATCCCTTCTCAAGCAAATCTTTCAACCGCGCCTTTAGTTCATTCAATTCTGCCGGAGCCATTCGATAAGGAGGAATAGAAATAGGCTTGGTGTCCGGCAACACGTCAATGGCGAAATCAATTTCTCTTTCTGGAGGAAGGCCTGGAAGCTCATCATGAAATACATCCGGAAATTCATTCATTACCAGAACGGATTGGAAGGTTGACGACTTTGCTTCGGTGTCATGAACTCGGACTAGATGATAAATATAGCCTTTAGCGATCATCTTCCTTGCCTTAAGGTAGGAAATAAACCTACCTTTTGGAGAGGCTGTATTACCCCTCCATTCAAGCGCCGGCTCTCCCGGAAATTAGAATCAGACTATCTTCATTCGGCAATCCACATTAGCATAAAATGAGGCCAACCAATCCATACCCATAATCACATCGAAGTCTAGCATTTCCAGCTCAATTAAATCGGCTTTGGTCTGGCGATTACATATCACAAGTACACAATTTTTGTACATTTGTCTAGCTATCACGGGATCACAAACCAGAGTACTTACCCCAAATGGTTTGATTGGCTCAGGTTTCACCCCAATACGACCAGCAACATATGGAGTAATATAGGAGAAAGTAGAACCCGAATCTATCAAGCCATATACATCATGGGAAAATACAGATAATGTACCTGTAACCACATCTGGGGAGGACTCGAGATCTTGTCTTCCAGCTAAAGCATACACACGGGGCTGAGTGGCACCTGAAATAGATGATCCCCCTCTGCCTCTACCTCGACCTGCTGGGATCTGGGGAGTCCGCCATACTGGGCGCACTAAAGATGAACCCGCTGCTGATCCTGTGGGCTGAATCCCCACTATACCACTCGTCGACGGGCAATCTCGCATCATATGCCCAACCTGGCTACAGGCATAGCAAGTATCCGAACCTTGGCAACATTGTCCGGAATGTAGTCTACCGCACTGGCTGCATCACGGTACTGAGGGTCTCCTCTAACTATGATCCTCCCTAAACTGAGAATATGAGGCCCTCGAACTCTGACCCTGACCTGAATGAAAGGAGCGATCAAATCTCCTACTCGTAAATCGAGGAGGTGCACTAGTCACCGACTGGCTTGAATGTCTAGAATATGTCTGCATTGGTCCCCCTCTATAATCACTGCCTGCCCCCACAGATCTGGCCCTCTTGCTTTGCCTTCCTACAATATCACCATCACCTCTTTGTTGTGGTTGTCGTCCCTCTAAGTTCTGGGCATGAGTTTGTATTCGGGAATTATCCATCATTTCTTGTAGCGAAGCCGTCAAACAATCCTTGAACAAATATGGCCCTAAGCCACTCACCAACCTGTGCACCCTATCTCCTAAATCGGCCACCATAGTCAAGGCATACCTAGCCAAGGAATTAAATTGCAGGCTATACTCCCGGGCACTCATACTTCCTTGCTTAAAATTTAGAAATCTATCCGCTCTAGCTCGGCGGACCTCGGGTGGCAAGTAATGACTAATGAAAGCATCTACAAATTCTTGCCAAACTGGAGGAGGCGCATTCTCTCCTCTTGATAATACCCAGTTATTATACCATAAGACTGCCACATCCCGGAGTCTATAAGATGCCAACTCCACGGATTCAGTTTCAGAGGCGTGGACAATCCTCAACGTCCTCAACATCTCATCAATGAAACCTTCCGGGTCTTCATCCAGCCTTCACCCGAAAAAATCCGGAGGATTCAAGCTCATAAAATCACTGGCTCTGGTACTATCTGACTGATCACTTGGGCCCGTATGCTGCCGCTGTGCCTGGGTGGCAACCAACTGTGTCAATAGATGGATGGCCTCGGCCATTTGTTGACCCAAAGCAACCGGTGGAGGAACTAGAGCTGAAGCTCCTCTTGGTTCTTCTACATTGGGCGGGGTAGAGGATGTATTAGATAAGGCCTCATTATGTGACTCGCCCTCTTCTACATTCATTGGCGGCTCTCTTTCTACCCATGTTTTTGTCGTAGTCTTTCCCTTCTGGGCGGCTGTAGCTTTTCCCTTTGGCGGCATTTCTGAAATCACAACACCCTATTAGGGAGGATAAAATCTTATGCACGGCTCTATCGCACGATCGCATAAGAAGAAAGATGGTCATTTTTCTTAAATGCCCTGTAGCCTCCTGTTTATTGATGTGGCGCACAACACACCATAAACAAGACTCTACTAGACACGGCTCGTAGACACTTCCTAGGACTGAACTGCTCTGACACCACTTTTGTCACGACCCGACCAGGGGCTGTGATGGGTACCCGGGCCTAACCACCGAGCACAACTTATCATGCTCATTAAACGTTCTTTTATCAAAATCATACTCAAGTTATAAGAAAATCATCTTTCATTCGGAAATATGAAAGCTTTTATATGCACAAGCCTTTTGGTCATTGAAATAATATATATATATACATGGTAGCAACCTCGTGAGACCATACCACCCACACTGCGTATCTACGAGCCTCTACTAGAGTGCTAGACATATGGACGGGACAGGACCCCGTCGTGCCCAAAACATACATATACATATAAACCAAAAGAATAAGCAATGGTACCTCCAGAAAATGGAGTGCTCTCCAACTCGGCTAATAGCTCCTACGAGTCTGGAACAAGATCACCTCCCTGTCTACCTGTGGGCAAGACACAGCGTCCAAAGAAAACGGACGTCAGTATGAACATTGAACTGAGTATGAGAGGCATAACCAGTAATATTGCGTCAATGTAATAAAGGAAGCATCAATACGGAATATTTGTATCTGACTGTCAAGTATAAAGGAAATGATGCATGTTGGCTTACTCATAATCGTCATCATGTCATATATGCATAAATATATAAGCTTTCCGTCCATATCGAATCGGTGTAATAATCATTAGGCTGCGTCCAGGCCTCCCGCATCCGGGGTATCATCTCATGCCGCCCACTAGTGGTGTCTGCCCATGCCATTTGGCCATGGTGTATACGCTGCCCGCCTTAGCAGTGACTGCCCGGCCAAATAGCCGCGGTGTTATATCATCATCATAATATGCTCATCATCTTGCATGCATAAAGACTCAAGGACAATTATGCTTTATCGGGGTGACGTAAGGTCGTGATCTCCCGATTTCCTTATGGAGCACTCATTAACATCTTGCCTCACCTTGAAGGGAATAGTATATCAGGTGAGTGTAAGCAATAAATGACAACCTTTGAGTGGAACTTCTCTTTTTGCACCTTAAATAACATGTAAATACCATAAAACTCACCTTGGATGGTGGAAGAACAACCTTTGAGTGAAACTTCTCTTTTTTGCACCAAAACCCTAACTTTCTTCTCATGAGTTTTCTTGGTGTAGATGAACTTTTAATGGGTTTCATACACTTGATTTCATGGTTTTGGTATGGTTGATCATATATTTCCTTTGATTTCTTGTGGATGAATGATGGAGAAGGTTCTAGAGGTTTCTTGATATGTGAAGGAGTGAGATGAAATGAATTAAAATGAAGGGGTGGATCCTTATATTAATTCTCAAAATTAGTCCCGACCGAGATATACGGTACCATCGACGGAGCATCGATCGGATTGAAGGGGCGTCGATCTGATCGTTGAAGTCGTTAAATTTCCAGTGAGCAATCTGTCGTTTCCTCTCATTCTACGGTAAGAAGGACGGTTCGTCGAACTGATCGACAGAGCGTCGACCTGTTCGTCAAATGGTCTTTGCTCTAGCTCCATTCTACGGCACAATCGACGAAGCGTCAACCCGTCCGATGGTACAAAGAACGATCGTCGAACCCCCCTTTCGCAGAACTGCGGTGAAGTTTCATTTAACGAACTTTTCTCCCTTGCCTTTAACTTCTTTGGAATCTTAATTAGAATTATTAAGTATCCCTTCTTACTTGTAGGGCATCATGTACATCTTAACTTACGTTAGTCCCTTCACTGCTCAGCAACCCAAAGTTCCGAGGTGTAACATTCTGCACCTAGCTCAACTTTCTCAATATCTATGGTACCAAAAGCTTCCTTTGTCTCAATGTATTCATTGGAAACTTCATCACCTTTGCTTCCTTCATTGGAATCCCAAATTGGACAAAAATGTATAGTAAACTCAACTTTAGTATCATCCCACAATGGGTTATCCCACACTTTAAAACCTTGACCAATGAGATTGTCTTCTTTAAGTGAGTTGTCATCATCCTTTACACAAAGTTCATCCTCAATTTTGTGCATGAAAGGAAATAAAAGACTAAAACAAGAAAGAGTTAGTTAGTTAGCATATGAACAAGATTCATCCTCTCTCAAATTTTCTTGGATTTGGTCAGTCAACTTATCTCGTCCCCCACTTTCACCACATTGTGGCAGACTGCTCACGTGAGAAGAACAACAACAAAAGTTAGGTTCACTCTCAATTTGAGTTATATCTTCACTTAAACTCTTGATTCAACAAATTGTGGTACAAGTTCAGTTTTGTTTGCATCTACAAATAGATCATTGATAAGGTCATACCACATGAGATCATCAAGCTCAACTTTGGCTTCTACTTGCAATTTGTTCCACGAATCATCAGCCTTTTCTCCTTTCAAATCCCATTTGAAGTTAGATTCTTCCTTCAATTGTTGTTACAACACTTCAATGGGTTCTTCTTCAATAACCTGCACATTTGGAGCACAAATACTAGAAAAGGAGTTAGGTAATTGGTTAGAACTTAAACAAGAATCTTTCACACTTATGCACTGAATTCTTTTAATCTCTTCTTTTCCCTCATCTCCCAAGTGCACTTGTTCACTCTCTATTTTACCACTTGAGCTCACTTCACTCAATTCATTCCACTTATTTATGCTTCTTAACAACTCACTCTTTTCACTCATCACTTCCTCTCTCGAGTTGTCAAGTTGCTCACCCTCACTTCTCTCTTTCTTTTGTCTCTCATCCTCACTTTTGTTTGGTGTAGAGAAAGTTTTCAATGCGGTATCACCCCTTTCTATCCCCGGGCAAGATATGCCGCAATAAGTATCACAAGTTCCCATATACTTGCCTAGAATCCCTCTTTTATCCCTTGAAGGACTTCTAACATCAACTCTAATTTTAGGCTTCCCAATCCTACTATTGTTTCCCCTCTTGCAGATCTTTTCCTTTTCAAACACCTCTATTGATCTCCTTACCTTTAATTGATCTTCTTGAATCTCTGTAGGTGACAAAGATACAAGGGTAGTTCTTTTTCAATCATCTTTCACCAAGGAATACCTATTCTTTTCTAGATCATATGAAACTTTCTTATAGAGATACCACGGCTTTCCCAATAAGACATGACATGTGAATAAGGGAATTACGTCACACCAAACCTCATCCTTGTATCTCCCAAGAGTTAATGACACCAACACCCTCTTCTCTACCTTCACTCCTTTTAAGGTGTGTGGGGTGAAGCATGCTTAGCACAAGATAAACCTACTTTTTTTTAAAAGTAAGCACTAACTATGTTGTGACAAACGTTCTTGTCAATCTTAGAAGCACACACATTAGACACCACCTCCATTCTAGTTTGAAAACCCTTGTTAACTCTAGTAAGCTCATGGCCTCTTCTAAGACTCTTTCCCAAACTAGATCTTACCGGAGTAGGTTTAATAGGATTCAAACTCCCAAGTTCAACATAATCAGCACATTAATCACCATAACTAATGTCATCATAATCAAAAGATTCATCGCTACTATAATCCTCACATATGTTATTACCTTCACTCGAATCACAATTATGATGTGACTCATCATAGGTTTAGCTATTTGATTCATCGCAGCCACCATACTCTTCACAAGAATCATTGTATGCCCTTCTATCATCTTCTGCATCTGATTCCCACTCTTCGCCACTAGAATAATCCATCCCTTCACTCCAAATGCTTTCAGAATCTGTAGAAAACATGCTTTAAAAAAAAGAAAACAGTTAGTAGTAAAGTGATCTCACATACACTCCCTTATGTGTATCACTCAAGTTGTGGCTCGCAACACTCGTATTTCACACTATTAGGCTTTTACCCTCAGATAATCTCACCACTCTTGCCTTTTACCACTCAAGGGTTGCGCCTCGAAGTTCATCAATAAACCGATAACTCAAACACTTCAAAGTAAGTTCTAAAGCATGGTTCAAGAATGGAGTTTATGTCAAACAAAGAAAAGGACAACCAAAACTTAAACTGATAGGAAACAAGAAATACACAATGAAAATAGAGAGAGAAAAAAACACGGAACAAAGAAATAGACACAAAATTACTAGACAACTCTAAGTATGGACAAATACTTCAAGTATCTAGTAAGAGAACATAAAGAAAACTAAATGCAAGAAATAAACACTTTCAAGAAAAGATTTAGAACATATCAATGAGTTTGGATACAAATGTGTTGTAATGACCTTTGCATTCCTCAAAGTGACTCTTGAGCTCCTTGATGAGCAAAAGTCAAAGAATCTTTGAAACTAATGGGATTTTCAAGAGATAACAACCACAATGGATTTCCCAATAATTTAAAGTCACTAAATCACAAGATATAGCTTTGAACAAACCAAGAACAAGAGAAGATAACTAGAAGTACTGTTCATGTCACTGTTCACTCGAACAGATTTCTTTATTTTTTAAAAAAAATTGGTACTGTTCACGCTACAGTAGCTTTTTTCAATTTTTTTTATAGTGTTCAAATCAATAGATCTGGTGAGTATAAGAATACCCAACCATCCAAAGCTCTGATACCACTTGATAACAACATGGATAGGGAAGACTTTAGAATTAGAAATTAGAAGTGGGGAAGAACTGATTCTTGTGAGAGAAGAAAACAAGTTCAAGTATTTGATACTTAAAACCTTGTTTAATAGTAAAAAAAGAAATGAATCAATCAATTAGGAAGAAGAAGAATAGGGGGGAGGGAACTCAAACAAGGAATCTTACAATCAAAGAATCCGAGCTGCGGTTCAAAGTAGAACAAAAAGAGCATAACCCAAAAGAGAACCTTAAAGGTCTCCACAAGCTACAAGGCTATTATATTAATATTCAAACTTGGTTACAATGAAAAAGAAAACACCACTTTATATAGGAGAAATGGTGGTTGCCGCCCTAAAGAAAATAAAGAACATTCTAGACTTCAAAGTTGGTCAAACTAAATTAATTAAGGTGCAATTTTCAAGTTGCATAGAAGACCACCAATTCTTTGTTCCAAGGTGCATAGAACACCACCAACATTTGTTCCAATGTGCATAGAAGACCACCAAACATTTGTTCCAATGTGCATAGAAGACCACCAAATATTTGTTCCAATGTGCATAGAAGACCACCAACACTTTGTTCAATAAAAACATTAAATGTAGTCAACATAGCATTTAATGATCTTCTAGGAACACAAGTATGGGCTGCTGAACTTGTTCCATCTTTGGGCATGTTTTGGGTCATAATCCAACTCATCTTAGTCTTCAATTTGGGCCTCCAATTAGTATTAAGACTTCCCCAAAAGATCTACTTTAGGTTGGAGCTATTCCTCCATTACAAGATATGTTTTCATTACCAAATGAAGCCCATTAAAGCATCTTGATATTTTTTAGTCTTCAATGAAAATAAGCTTCCTTGGTTGCTATCAGGCTTCATCCCCAAATCGATTCGTATCATTTAGTATCAGAGCTTAGGCTATAGGTTTATTTCCACAATCCTTAATCTTAGGTTCGTATTTCGACAATCTAAAAGAAATCTAAAAATTAAAAAAAAAATCCAAAAGTTGTTTTGTAGTTTGATTTAGTTGTTTTTGAGCTTATCGAGGTGAAAACTAGTTAGATACAAAGTTTGAAGCTATTTGGTTAACTTTTGAGAATTCCACCATCTTCAAGCTTGAATAACAAGTTTGGGTTTTGTTGAAGGAGGTAAAATTAGAGGTTAAAACCTATTGGGCTTTGTTCTCCACATCATAGAGAACTTAGATCCGAAATATGAGTTAATTTGGAGCTAATTTGAAGGATCTACCATTTTTGGGTTTTGAAGGTTTGAAGGACTTGAAGAACGTGAAAATGGGTCTTCAAATTTAGGGTGAAATTGAAGCTAATTGGGTGTTGAATCTTGTTCTCTAGGTGAAGGGGATCCTAGATCTAATAGTTTGGTGGAAAAACAAAAACATTTGAAAGGGTTTTGAATTTGGTTGTTCTTGGTAACATTCATATCTTCATCTTGGAGAAGAAGACCTTAAAGGGGAGTTTGATCCAAAGAGATTCATCAAAAGTTGTCAAAAGGTGTTTGTGGGCCCAAGTAAGTATCCGGAAAAAAATTATAAACATTAAGTACAATTTTCTAATTTTTCCAAAAAAAAAATGCCACATCAGCGCTGACGTCAGCAGCCTAACGCGCTTCTGCAGGCTCGTGGCCCACAGACTCAGAGACTAGATTTTTCAAAAAAAGCCTCAAATGTTTCTAAGTGTTGGCAGATTTTGGTCCAACTTTAGAGGGGCTTATCTTTGTGTGTATAAGGAGTTACGGGACCCATAATATATGCAAATTCAAGTTTAGAGCTTTGTAGAAATAGTTTTGTGCGTTTTAAAAAGCTGCTATGAGTAGTTCCGAATTTTCTAAGTGTTGGCCAAAAACTTCTCAAATTTGTCTAGGTGTTTGGCCAAGGTTTGTTCACTTCTTCTTCTCATTTATTTGATTCTCCTAGCTAATTAACTACTAGTAATTGCTCCTTACTTTATTGTTAACTAGTGCTTGAGTCCTTAATTTCTTTCGTGCCAATTATTTTCAAGCTTTTCTCGTTTTAATATCGTTGAATTTTCTTGGCTCATGTCCTTTTGCTTTATCGAGTCGTCCGTCTTTCGATTAAAAAGAATCCATTCCTCTACAAAGGTTAGCAATCTTGTGAATTGATTTGGATTAAAAGGGTTCTTGACCAATCTTGGAAGAAGCTTAGGGTGAGAGGTAAGGTTTGAGAGTTGAATACGAGTGAAGTGAGGCTTTTATTACTAACGTTGGGTGCTAGTTTTGCAGGTTTAAATGTTAGTTCAAAATACGTAAGATTTCCCTAACATGGAGGGAGTAGAATTTATTCTCCAAAGAATGGCGGCGATGGAATCCAAAATAGAAGCTAAGATAAATGTTATGGACGGGAAGTTGAAAGGTATGGATGAACGGATAGGACGCTTACGCAAGGTACAATGAATGAAGATGGAGAAGTGTAAGCTTTGTGAAGCGAAAGAGGGGAGTGAAGAAGAGGGTTCCTTTAACTCTTCCAAAGATGTACTTGACACTTGCCCTAATTCCCATAAAATTGAGAGAGAAAAGATTGAGAGGAATAAGGGAGTGAAAAGTGACAACTCTAGAGTGGAAAAAGGAGAGGTTGTGAGGAGTGATGTGGGGGAGTTGTCACAACCCCATTCTAACCCTTGTAACTTTTCTTTCTTCTCTAGCTGTTTGAAAAATGGTGTAGGTATTGTTGGAAGCAAACCGAATGTTGAGCCTCAAACTTTGAAAGTTCATGAGGTAGATGAGAGCTTCCCGAAGGAGCAAATGGACTCCCAAGTTGAAATTCGAGGTAAAGAAGATGTTGTGTGCGAACTTCAAGGTAAAATAGCTAATCATAAAACCACAAATGATGTAATTGACCATGTTGTTAAAGTGAGTATAAATGATAACTTGTCCATAATTGAGCTTAATGTGTCTTTACCTTATGTTGAGCTTAGTGTTTCATTGATTGTTGACAATGTAGTTGATTTGGGTGATCTAACACTACTTGATCCTATTGATGACCACCTTGATTCTTCTTATAAAATCAATTTGTTTCCACCTAGTGTTAATCCCTATGATTTACATTTAGTACATTGTCATGTGATGTGATTGCTCACCCACTAGTTGATCCTAGCGATGACCGAGTTGATTCTTATTGCAAGATCAATTTGCGTCCAACTAGTGTGGATAATTGTGTTGATCAATTTGATTGCTATGGTAGTCCAATTATTGAGGACCCTTGTGATGTGGTTAATGACCCTCAATTTAGTGATGATGTTGGTCTAATTGATCATTTGCCTAGTCGTTTGCATGAAATTGTTGCGAAAAGTGACCTTTGTCTTTATGAGAGTGGAATTTCATGCTTTGACCCTTCATTGTTCATAGATTATTCTCTCTTAAAAGATAATGTCCTATTCGATGATGATATGATCCTAATTGGCACACCTCATTTCAAGACTTACATCCAAGGCCTAGATATGGAACTTCAAGCTCTACAAGCGGCATGGATGATAAGGATGGAGTTGAAGGCCTTTAGAGGCCCATACAAGCCCCACAATGAGGCCTATGATGTGTGGGAGGTGGCTTGGGAGTTGATTGAAGAAGAAGCCACTAGAAAGGGGACGAAATGCGCAATGTGGCCAAACGTGCAAATAGGGACATTTCTCCAAATTGGCTACACTTGCTAACTTGGACAAGATCGGGAGTTGGCTATTTGTGCAAGGAAGGTTATGCTTGCAAGAAGGCCATGCATGCAAGGTTGATTAAAGGGCCATTTATGCAAAGAAGGGCGTGTTTGGCCATTGAAGGCCAATTCTTCAATTGAAGATTAGCCAAACAAGGCCCTTACTTCATTAAGGGTAGCGTTGCGATTGCCTATTAGTCTTCTTTACTTATCTTGTATATATAGCTTGTCTTTCATTTCATTACTTAGATTTGGATGATGAATATTTGAGTGATGATAGGATTATCATAGTTTGTTTAGCTAGGGTTTAGCTTAGTTAGTAGATTTAACGGTGGATTCCATTGTTGGTCTTTGAACCGTTTATTTCCAATGATTTCATGAAGATTGTTCGTTTGTGGATTTCATTCGAATATCTTGCCTTGAATTCATATTGCTTTGTTTTATTTGGATTGTTTAATTCAAATTAGAAGGGTTTAGGTTTCATATACCTAGATTTGTCTATAGGATTCCCCCCATTCGGGTCAAGTATTTATCCTCTTTTTTCTCATCCCTTTTCTTCGTATCTTTAAATTCCGCGTTTTGGATTTATTTGGTTTCATCCCCAAATCGATTCGTATCATTTGGTATCAGAGCCTAAATTAGGTTTATCTCAACAAATCTTGCTTGGGATTTGATTCTACAAAAAAAAAAAAATCAAAAAAAAAAATTCACGATTTTTTTTTTATTTTGTTGAATTTTGTGTTACATTAGAGTTTCTTAGAGTTTCTAGAGTCTAAATCATCAATTTCGAGTCAATTTGGAATTAGAGTTTGTTTGATACGCTCAAATTACACCTATTAATGGTATAACGCGGACGTTGTCAAATATAGTAACCCAACAAGGTTGGGGTCGAATCCCACAGGGAATATGGTGTGAAAAGGTTACTAAAGTCGTAGGATGCTAAGCTTAGGTCTAATGTCTTAATCCGATGGTTTTGGTAATAGTTGGTTTTTCTATGATTAATTGCTATCTACTTGCTTTGGTGGAAATTTATGGTAAAAGAAACTAAGGTTGTATCCCCGTTAGATAGAGTGTATGATCCTGGGTATTGATCTTGATATACTGCTAATGGATCATTATATGAATGCACTTAATCCCTATATGGATCTCTACTATTTCCCAATAAATAAAGATTATCTCTTTCTATGATTTTCCCAAATATAAGAAAGTAACTATGAAGAACGATTAATCATGCCAAGTAAATTCTTCTTATTCCTAAGTGAAGTTATTAAACAAAGTTTAAAGCTTTGCGTCCTTGTTATTTATTCTTACCAACCCTGATTATTTTCCCAAATAAATCAAGGTGTATGGCCTTAATCAATGTTTGCAACCATTAATTATGAATGAAGAATGAAGAATAAATAAACCCTAATAATACATTATGTGTATATCAATCACAATCCAATCACACAACACCCATCATTGGGTTCACAACCCTAGTAAGGGAATTTAGCTACTCATGACAAAGAACAAGAAATAAGAAATTGAAGAATTCATAATTGCTTACTTTGGAAGAAAAGAGGAATTGATAATACTTGAGTTGATGTTTGAACCTTCAAAAACTAGAGAGTATTTAATGTTCTAAGCCAAGAGTCAAAATATAATAACTGATAACTATTAAAACCCTATAATGACTATTTATAGGTTCTGAAAACGTGAAAGTTGCAGATTTGCACTTTGGTCCCCGTCGATACGAAATACGGTTCGTAAAGTGAAATACGGACCGCAAACCAGTTTACGACCAGGTGTTCCTTCAAGTTTTGAGGAACTTCAATCTCTTGAAATACAGACCGTAAATTGGTTTACGGTCCGTAAACTGCCCAGTCGTCTTTCAACTTCCAAAACTTTGACTTTCTGCCAGATGCTCGAATGGTTAAATATGCTTTGAAATACGGACCGTAAAGTGGAACACGGTCCGTAAAAGTTGTTCCTAAATCACCATTTCCTCAGCTTGCCTTTCTGGTTCTTCTTATTCTTTAATACGCCCATGAAATACGGCCCGTGTAAAATGAGTTTACGACCACTTCTGCACTTTCAACTGTTTTCATTCCCAATCTGTTCCGTTTCCTGAAAAACACTAAAAACCACGTAAAATCACATAGACTTGCTTAAAAACAACTAAACTTATAGCAGAAAAGCATCGATTGTGGCGTAAAATCATGCCACATCAACACCCCCAACTTAAAGTATTTACTTGTCCTCAAGCAAGCCACACAAAACAACGACTCAATCTAACACCTAGATATCATAGAATAACAATGTCTACATTGGTTTTGACTCTGAACTACCAGCATGCATGTTTTTCTTCAAAGGACCACCCCAATTTTCTATTTTAAAGAAATATACATAACTCAAGAACGCTATGACTAACAATGAAGCTTCAATGCATTACATTACATTATCGAACACATTATGGTGCACACAAACGCTACTTTAGGCGGTCACTTTATTTTGCTCAATTCTCATCTTTATGCCCTCACATAGACCAAAGAATGTCCCAACACACATAAATACAGCAAGAATGGGACGAAGACGAAAGAGAAGAGGAAAACACTCACACTCACAAAGAAATTCACATCTACACATGCAAATACCATAGGCTTACCCTTATTTTCTATGTTTTCATCCTAGGCTTGTTCGGTTGTGATCACATTAGGACTTGTTTCGGCTTGTAATGTAGGCTTAGGGACAGGTAGGATACTTTTTGGATATTAGTGACTCCCCTCTCCTTGAACACTACAACATCTCTTCACCTTAATTCACCCCTTTTCTTTCCAACCCCTTTTATTTTCTTTCAAGTTGTCGACCTCGATGTGGTTTTATTCCTATCCAACTTGCAAATCTTTTTGTGTTACAATTGTCTGACTTTTTTATTTTTTTATTTTTTATATACATAATTTTTATATATGCAACTACCACATCGAATTCCCACTAGCAAACTCCACCACCCCCGACTTATGCTTTTAACATCTACTCCACATTTAATTCACTCCCAACTTAGGCATTTTGCCTCATCTATCTAGTAGCGTCAAGGAGGGAACGGGTGCGAAGATGCATTAATTTCACAAAGGGTGAGGTTTCATAATTGGCTAGCCAAGAAAAAAAAGTCAACAGGCTCAAAAAGGGAACTAGGGATATTTGAAACTTTTGGTCAGGTTTATTTAGGCAAAGTGACTATTTACACAAAGAAAGCCTAATCGGACAACCAAACTAACTTTCGAATTTCAAGCAAGACCAACCGGGCAAGTTCTAGATTATGCATGCATAAACAGAACCAAACTAACAACTCACAAACACATTGTCATAAACACAATTATTTTTACACTTGTGACCTCCTAAGTAGTCATTTATCACACACAATACCCCAATAATCATAATTTCATATAAAGAATCAATCATGTCAGCCATTAACTGTTCTAAGTATGCATTTTTCAAATTTTCGAGGGGTCCAAAATTTCCAACAAACCATAACAACATGCCATCAGTTACAGAGTAACACCAAATAAGTCACAACTACTCTATTCAACCTAAGAAACAACTTAGACATGCCAGTTTCAACAAAAAATATAAAAACCCCTCAGGAAAAGAACTTTGGCAAAGAAAAGTCGAGGGGATTCCTAAACATATATCTACACTACATTAGTGCCAACACTCCTACCCCAAAAAAAAAATCAAGCACTGTCTCAGTGCATCACTTATAAGAACAAGGGAAAGAGATGGTACCTTGGAGCCCTTGGTGCTGTGCGAAACTCACGACTGGCTCGCTGCATCCGGCAGTTGACTCGTGGACTCTCCTGGTTAGCGCTGCGGCTCAACTAATGACTAAAAAATTGTCTGCTGCATTTCCTTCTCCTCTGTCTTCTTTAATCTCTTAGCCAACTTCTCTGGGTCATCAGATTGCTCACGGACCCTCTTTCCTGTATCGCGCACAAAGGGTTCGGCATCCTCCGCCTTCTCCTCATAATCCATCAGATCCAGCACCTTAAACTTATTAGGCAAAATGGCACGTGGTACTGGCACTGGTGCGGCTACCATACCTTGCACTTTGGGTGTCTCAAGCTCCTTCTTCAGCTTATCCAACTCACTCCTCAATGAGACAGACTCCCCACCGGGTGTGGCCTGCTCTCGAGTCAATAATTTCGACTCAAAACTATCCAGTCTAGCCTAATACACTTCGTGCTTTTTCTCGAACTCTGCACGGATCTCTGTGGTCGCCTCTGTAACTAACTGCTGCACTATTTTTACCACTTTCGGCTTAAATTGTTGCAATATTTTCCTACTTGCCTTTCAGCCCTCACTGCTTTGACTGCAATCTGGCTGTAATTAGCATGGCTGAAGTGAAGCAACTCCAGCTCTGGATCAGCAGGCTCGGCTGTCTCAGCGGCAGTGGCAGACCCCGAAGGAGGGCCTAGTGTGGCTGGAGGTGGTGTTGGAGGCCTTGCCTAAGAAACACCTATCTTGGCTGCAAAAGCCGGTGTATCTACTAGGTCAGTCCCATAAGCATGGCTCGGACTCAACTCTAACTGAGTGTCATCGTCATCACCAGACTGATCTGCCTCTTGGTCCTTCTTAATCTTTACCTTATTCTTCCCCCAATATCCCATACGAGCAGTTGTGATGGTGCCGTCCCATTCTGGATGCTGAAATATCCTTGCCCGTCTACACAATTCCGTGATAAGACACGGAAATACCATGTTCTGGTTGGGCTTGTGTGCCCGCACATGCAGCTTAGCAATGCGGTCCCCAATATTCATCGGCTACTTTGACATCAACGAGGCGATTGTGACTGCCTGACTGGTGGAGAGGGTATTATCCGCCTGGGTTGGAGTGATCCTGTACCGAAGCAACGTCCACCAAAACATAACTTCCGTGGACAAATAACTTTTAGCAATCTTGACTCTCCCATCATTAGTCCATTTTTTCTTATGTGGCTCAGATGTGATAATCGTAGCAGTCCATTCCCTCACAGATTCCTTGTCTTTCCTGTCTCATTTGTCTAGGAACAGGCTCAGATCAGTAGGCGCAACAAAATCATTACCGAATAGGACTTTGTTGGTGGATTTGGAGGAAATATCGACAAGTGAGTTCCAGACTGTCACATTCTCCAAAATGGGTATCTCATGCCAAGCACGACTCGGCTTCTTCATCGACATCAACACAGCCCCATATGATGCATAGAATTCCCTCACAATGTGCGGAGCATAGTTTCCCGGCTCATGAGTGAAAACATCCAGCTTGTACATTTTGATGGTATCATCCAGCTGTGGATGAGCCGAGATACCATCGAAAATCAGTCGCCGCTCCTCAAACATTTTTCGTTGCGGCTGTCCCCTAGTGTCTGTCCCAGCCATCTATTGGTCATACAATTTCTTTGACCCTTTGACCGAGAATCGAAGTTTTTCTTCCTCCAGCCGTTTGTCCGGACGACTAGTTTACGACCCTCTGGTGGCGTGCCATCATCCTGAGCATTACCAGCACTTGGCCCCACTGAGTCACTCTCCTGATCCGTTTGGTGGGCTGCCCCCCTACTTGATACTTCCATGTCAGAATCCCCCTCTTCAGACTGGGAGGCTTCCGACACAGACTTGGACGGGGTCATAGGTGGGGGCTGTGATGGCCTTGCCGATGTGCCTTGCGTAGGGGCCCCCCTGACCTTTGGTGGCGGTATAACTTCTGCGCACTCGGATCCTAATTGTTCCCCTTCCGAATTGGAGGGTTCATCTATCAACTTCGAATCCGAGCGCACTTTCTTTCTTGTGTCGGTGCTTTTGGCCCCCGCTTTCCTTGCACTCCTTCTCTGACCCATTCCTGCAAAAGACACATCATATTAGCTACCATGGAACATTCGATCAAAAATAATACAAACTAACTGTGCACAAAAACTGTTTTTTGTCTGTGACCATAAACTCAAAAGACGGACCGTAAATTGAAATACGGTCCATAAATTGAGATCGTAAACTGCTCATTTTCTTGGAGACCTTTCTGTCCCTTAGTGAAATGCTTAAAGACGGACCGTAAACTGAAATACGGTCCGTAAAATGAGATCGTTTTTCACATCACAGACCTAGAACATGTTTTTTTTTCTAGATTTCGTTACATATCTCGGTTTCACGTTGTTTTGGGGATTTTGTTACTCAGACTTCACCCAATTGTCTACAAATTTTTCATTAATCCCTCAAGAGTCAAGCTATTGGTGGGCATACCAAAACTTCAAATATTGAATTTTAAGGTATGGAATGTCCTCCAACCCATTTGGATTTTATTAACAACTTCCCAAGAGAATTGAAAGAATTTAACATTGTTATCCTCACACAAGATCATTAAACAAGGTAAGCAAGCCCTTAATTTCACAAAACCTAGCCTAATCAACACTTACCATCAAGTTCAAACTCAATGCTGTAAAATAAGAGTGGAGAGTGTCAATCATACCTTTTTATGATGAACCAACAGATCACAATAAGCAAAGACTTTGAGAGCACAACTTCAATCACAACCAAATTTAAACCTAGGGCAGAGAGATTTTGAATTTTGTGAAAGTGGATAGGTTTTTGAGTGTGAGTTGTGTATTTATGGAGTTTAGAAAATGGATGATGATGGGTTTTTGGTGGGAAATCGTGGGGGTTGAGAAGAAGGAGGGAAGTTAATAGGATTGATCGTGGGAGGGCATTTGAAACGTGTGTCTCTCTGCCCGTGATTTAAATCGCTGCGCTCTCTTGTATTTAAAGCTTTTTTTTTGTTCTAAATACGGTTCGTAAAGTGATTTACGACCCGTATTTAGAGATGTTGATGTGGGCAGTGCACTATATTGTCTCATGAAAGAATACGATCAGATTTACGGATCGTATTTCACAATACGGGTCCGTCTTCCATGGTTGTAAACTTTCATGTTGCATTACAGTGCTTACTGTTTTGTGACATTGTTAAATACCCCCCATTGTACGAGCCGTATTGTGAAATATGGTATGTAAACTGCAGGCGTATTTTGCAATGTTGCGAAACAGTCTCTTACTACTTAACTTACTGCTGCTATTCAACAATATTTTCTGCAATATATTCATGCACCAAAACAATCATTACCCTATATGTAATAAAAAACGAACAAAAGAAAAATAAGCATTTCACTTGGTTGCCTCCCAAGAAGCGGTTGATTTAACGTCGCGGCACGATGGTGGTAACCATTCACTCCTTATCTGCGTGAACCAGATCATCGTTCGTTCTGAGGTGCTTCAACCTGTATCGGTCGACAATCCTATCCTCTGAAACCATCCCGTGATAGTGCTTCAATCTCTACCCATTCACCTTAAATGTCCGAGTTCCATCTCCAGAATTTAACTCAATCGCTTCATGGCACCTACCACCTAAAATGGACCAGACCACCTTTATTTAAGCTTACCAGGTAGCAACTTCAACCGAGAGTTAAACAGTAATACAGGGTCACCCTTGTAGAACTCTCGCTTCAAGATCTTCTTGTCATGGTATTGCTTCATCCTTTCTTTATAAAGTGCTGCAGTCTCATATGCCTGGTACCGAAACTCATCCATCTCATTTAGTTGAAACAACCTGAGCTTGGTTGCTTCCTCCCAATCCATATTCAGTTTCTTCAGCGCCCACACAGCCTTATGCTTAAGCTCAACCGGCAAGTGACAAGCTTTTCCGAACACAAGCTTAAAGGGTGAAGTCCCAATCGGAGTCTTGAAAGCAGTCTGGTATGCCCATAGAGCATCATCGAGCTTGCGGGCCCAATTAGGTCTATTTGCTTTTACTGTTTTTGCTAGAATACTCTTGATCTCCCTATTGGACACTTCAATCAGTCCACTTGTCTGAGGATGATAAGGTGTTGCCACCCTATGTTTTATACCATATTTCTCCATCAATCCCGTGAAGGCTCTATTACAAAAGTGGGATCCACCATCGTTGATTATAGCCCTCGGAGTACCAAAACGAGTAAATATGTTCTTCCTGAGGAACCCCATAACACTCTTGGCCTCGTTATTAGGTAAAGCCACCACTTCTACCCATTTTGACACGTAATCCACAACAACCAAAATGTATTTCATGCCACCCGAACTCACAAAGGGTGCCATAAAGTCAATCCCCCAGACATCAAACACTTCTACCTCCATAACAAAATTCATAGGCATCTCTTGCCTTCTGCCGACATTCCCTTGCCTTTGACATTGATTACAGGACCGCACCAATAGATTAGCATCATGAAAAATGGTCGGCCAGTAATAGCCGCACTCAAGTACCTTAGCCGCAGTTCGGTTTCCGCTATGATGACCCCTAACATGAGAGTCATGGCACGCCTTTAGAATCGCCATCACTTCACTTTCAAGAACACAACGCTGAATGATGTTGTCAGCGCATGTTCAGAACAAATAAGGCACGTCCCAATAGTACTGCCGAGCATCTCGCAAGAATTTCCTCTTTTGGTAGGCTTTGATATCTTCTGGAACTGTGCCTGTTACCAAATAATTGGAAATGTCAGCATACCACGGTGCCACCTCCATTGACACAGCCAACACCTTCTCATCCGGAAAAACATCATCTATATCAAGCTCATCCGAAGGTCTCCCAGCCTTTTCAAGCCGAGAGAGATGGTCAGCAACCTGGTTTTCAGTGCCCTTGTGGTCCTTCACCTCAAAATCAAACTCTTGCAGCAATAGCACCCATCTAATCAGTGGCGGCTTTGCTTCCTTCTTTGCCATGAGGTATATCAAGGCTTCATGATCAGTGTAAACCACTACTTTGGACCCCAACAAGTAGGCTCGAAATATCTCAAAGGCAAACACAATGGTAAGCAGCTCTTGCTCCATCACTGTGTAATTCATATGGACAACATTCAGTGTTCTGCTTGCATAATAGATCGGGTGTATAATTTCATTGTGCCTCTACCGAAGCACAACACCTATTGCAAAACCACTAGCATCACACATCAGTTCAAATGGCAAGGACCAGTCAGGAGCAACAATAATCGGAGCAGTAGTGAGACGCTCTTTTAACTCCTCAAACGCCTTCCGGCACTTATCATCAAACGCAAACTTCGCCTTTTTTTCAAGAAGCTTGCACATTGGGTTGGCAATCTTGGAGAAATCTTTGATGAAGCGCTTGTAGAACCCAGCATGTCCCAAGAAACTTCGGACACCTTTGACCGAGATAGGTGGTGGAATTTTTGCAATCACATCAATTTTCGCTTGATCGACCTCAATTCCCTTTTCAGAGATTTTGTGACCGAGGACGATTCCTTCCTTCACCATAAAATGGGACTTCTCCCAATTTAGCACGATATTTGTCTCCTCACATTTTTTAGCACTTGACCCAGATGGCCAAGACAATCTTCAAACGAATCACCCACAACAGAAAAGTCATCCATGAACACTTCTAAGAAATCCTCTACCATGCCAGAGAAGATTGACATCATGCATCTCTGAAAAGTGGCTGGTGCATTACACAAACCAAAAGGCATCCGGCTAAATGCAAACGTCCCATAAGGACAAGTAAACGTAGTCTTCTCCTGATCTTTTAAAGCAATGTTGATCTGATTGTAGCCCGAATAACCATCAAGGAAACAATAGTAGCAACGCCCCGCTAGCCGATCAAGCATTTGATCAATAAAAGGCATGGGGAAATGGTCCTTGCATGTGGTTATTTTGAGCTTGCGATAGTCCATGCAAACTCTCTATCAGGTTACGGTTCTAGTTGGGATCAGCTCATTCTTTGCATTCGGCACCACAGTGATGCCACCCTTCATAGGAACACATTGGACTGGGCTAACCTATTTAGTATCAGCAATTGGGTAAACCACTCCCGTATCCAACAATTTGATGATCTCTTTCTTGACTACCTCTTGCATATTCTCGTTCAGTCGCCTTTGATGCTCTACACTCGGTTTGCTATCTTCCTCTAACTGGATTTTGTGCTCACAGATCCCAGTTGAGTGTCTGCTATGGTCCAACCAATAGCACGCCTATACTCCCTCAACACCTCCAAAAGCTGTAAAATCTGCTCCTCAGTCAGTAGAGTTGAAACAATCACTGGCAATGTATTATCCGGACCAAGGAACTCATACTTCAGATGTGATGGGGGCTTTTTAAGCTCCAACTTAGGTGGCTCAATGATCGAAAGCTTTTCTGGAGGAGTTGTTCTATTTTACAGATCGAGATTCAGCTTCTTTGGGTGGTAGGAATATGATCCCAACCCAATAAGTGAATTAACTGTCTCCACATAACCTTCCATGTCCTCAGCATCGAAATTCACAAGAATACCAGCTAGAGCTTCACCCAGACTCTCTTCTTCCATCTTGAACTCCACCCTGGAGTATTTTACCACTCCTAGTAGTGATGGCAAACACACGGTCTACACCACCTCCCCCATTCTTTGGATTTGGAATAGTGTCACTCGGAAGTCCTCCCTTTTTAGGAGGGTGCTGCTCTCTAGAAATATCCCTCATCTCTGACTCAAGCATCTGAATAACCGCTGTATGGGAACCCACTATTTTTTTCAGCCCAGATAAAGTCCTTTCAGACTTATATTGATTGGCTAAAATCTTCTCAAGCATTTATTCAACCTTCGAACTACCTTGCTCTGTTGACTGCCCTTTCGGTGGTATATAAGGATTGGAACTCATGTTCCCGAAATTGTTACTGTTGTTGTAGCTCCCTTGGTTCGCACCACCATAATTATTTTTGTAGTTCCCAGAGTTGTTATAAGAACCTTGACCTTGCTAAGGTCTCCATTGATTCTGATTCTGATAACCACCTTGGTAATTCTGTCGTTGGTAACCCCCTTGAGAGTTATTAACATAATTAGCATCTTCAACCTGCATAGGTGGCCCCTCATGGAACAGACCATCTTGAGTACGGTACATCCCTTTAGGAAAAATTGTATCCTCTTCACAAACATTTACCTTTTTGATCTAGGATTCATCAAAAGTTTTCGTTAGCAAGGAAATATTTGTTGCAAGTTCTGCCAATGTTTGCTGGGTGTCTTGATTCTTCTTTACTATATTCTGGATCATAGCACTACTATACGGTACCACATCAGCATTGTTTGAGTGCCAAGCCTGATTATGAGTCGTCAGCTTGTTAAGTATGTTGGTCACTCGTCGATAAGTTTTGTTCATCAAACAACCATCAGCTGCATTATTAGCAACTGACTGTGTCACTGGATGGGGCCCTCGGTCGAACTTCTCCATTAATATGTGTTCCGGAAACACATGATTCGGGCTCTTCTGCAAATACTCCTTGAATCTCTCCTAGGCTTCATATAGTTGTTCCTCCGGTCGCTGCTTGAATTCATATATCTTGTCATGAATTTCAGCCTTTTTGCTAGGGGGGTACCATTTTGTGACAAAAGCAGTCACCATCTTTGCCCATGAAGTAATCGAATTTCGGGGTAACTTTTCAAACCATGTTCTTGCCTCCCTAGTTAAGGAATATTTAAATAACCTCAACCGAATAGCATCTTGTGGAACGTTGTTCTGGATGTGATTAGCACACACATCCACAAAATTCTGCAAATGACGTTGAGGGTCATTCTCGGTAGAGTTTCGAAAGTATCCCTCGATCTTCAACAACTGGTATAGAGAGGAGTCAATTTTCACGCTAGCAGCTGCAACTCGAGGTTGAACAATAGCAGATGCATAGTCCTCCTCTGTAACAAGATTAGCGAAAATATTCTCATCATCAGATGGGAATACTTGGGCACCTTACTTGGGTACCCAGACCAAATTACATATTCATTGCCAAATCCAAACTTATTTCAGAATTTCATAAAAGTCATATCAAACATAGTTTATATCAAAATATGTCTTAAGCGGTCGCACAAATCAAAATGTCATATCGGATCCAAACTGAGCGGCGGAATAGACATCGCCGGTCAAAAATGCAAATATAAGCATAAGGGCCATTCAGGGCCATCAAAACAAACGGACCGCTTTAAGACCAGAAAACAAAATCAGACAAACATATATAGGACCCTCGCCCCACATATATGACTACAGGCCTCTACGAACTCAAAACAAAGACATATGGCGAGACAGGGCCCCGCCGTATCCAAATAGTCAAATGTACAGAATATACATAGCAAAAGGGAGTCTGTACCAAAAGTGGACTCCGAGTCAAGAAGGAGTACTCCGATGTAGCAAAGAGTGAAGCCTACAGTGGAGGATCACCAATATCTGCACCTGCGGGCATGAAACGCAGCCCCCGAAGAAAGGGGGTCAGTACGAAATATGTACTGAGTATGTAATGCACGGAGTACAGAAATATGGGCCAAAACCGAAAGCAAATCAGATGACAAAGTGGAGTACAAATCAGTATGTCAAAATCCGTATCAAAACCATATACGTATACATAATGCAAACGAAATCATGCAAACGCTTAAGAACGTGGTCGCCACTCCGACGCTGGCGCCACACACAGCATAACACCAGAAGGTTTCAAATCTCCGTACATCCCCGAACACAAACACAACATAGGTGAGCGTATCGCATCACGAGCCATATCACAGCATAACTCCAAACGGAACCCGGCCCTATGGCGAGGCCTCGGGAACCGGAACACAGCATACGGCCGAATTATCATAAGGCGCACGAATCATAACCGGCCCGGGAACCGGTGAACGAAGTCATAATAGGGCACGAGCGGAGTCGTGAGCAAACAAATGCAATACATATTTCAAAATAGCCTTTCAAAACATAATGAGTTCATTTATCCCTTCATAAACCAGAAATAGTCAATTCGTTAGTTGGTACGAATGTTCATTCCACAAAACGTTTTCAAAGTAGTGCATATAACTCAAAAGCGTAATTTAACATATCATAGTAATCGAAGCATATCTCATAGAGGAACGTTTCGAAATCAAAGGGGTCATATCAAACTTTATTCAAAAGGAGAGCCCGATAGGACAAATAGGGCGTCTCGGGGTTAGCGGGCCCACCTCGAGTCAAATTGAGGTGGCGAACATAGTTTACGAACATTTATAGGCCAAAAGGTCATACATAATCATTATCAAGTGACCCGATCACATTTTGATAGGTTTCGGACGATTGGTGGCATTCTAGCCAAAATAGAGCCCTTAGGCTTCAATTGAATTGAATGAATAGTAACTTTTCTGTGGATCGGGTTTCGAGGAGCAGAAATGCTCCGGAGGTTCCAATATTCACCTAACATACTAAGACATGCCAAACGAAGAAGTGGGAAGCTTTACATACCTTACTGACGTCTTATGCTCTCCCAAAAGTCAAGTCCCGTTTCGTCCGAAATCTGCAAATGATCAAAGTTACCAATTTGAGATGCTTAGGCTTAAAAAAAATGCCATTAACTTCATTTTTGCCTACCGAAATTTCGGCAGCATTTCCCCTATAAATCTAACATCCCCGAGACTTAGCTCGGCTCAAAATACATCAACAACAACAGCCCACACATCATCAAACAACACAAATCATAATCAAACCACTCTAGCTTCAAAGTTCTACCTTATTACATAAGTTGGCCACTTTTCATTCAAAACTTCAAAATCCCAAATCTATATCCACATTATTGTATTCATTCACTCATTCACAATTATTCAATCACATTCCAAATATATTCCAAGCCATATACGAAATTGCCCAAAATTCATTACTTTCCATAATTCTTTCAAAGCATCAAAACTTACAACGAACGTTCTAACTTGCGTCGTCTCATTCCGAATTCATCAACATCAACCATAAGTCATATTTAAAGTCTTTGGCATCAAAGATATACAATGATATACGCAAATATACAAAAGGTATACACTTTCCCGTAATGATCCGAAATCCTTTTCCAACGCCAATTCAATTCTTTAAACGTTCATTTACGACATAAAGGTCACAACGACACATTAAACAAGCTAAACAAGATCAATTCACATTACTTTGCACTTCATAAGTGCCACGGCTCCAACACCAACACACACACACCCACGGCTTTCTACATACATCAAAGTTACGGGATTCTCGTCTATTCTCAATCCTTAACACATTCATATCAATTCTATAACACAAAAGTGTAAGAATTCTCACCTTTTCTTGAAAACCCGACTTGTCGCAAACGCGCGCCTTACGCCAAACTAATTGTACCCCGTTGAAGAGGGTCTTGAGTACTCCACAACTATGCAAAAATCAAGATTTTTGGATCACAACACAAAGGCTTGGGAATTATTTTTCTTTCCTCTCTCCTATTCGGCCGAGAGGTATTTTGAGGTGCTTTCTTGAATTTTGTTTTGTTCTTGATAATTCTAAGTGTTATTGTTGATATATATCCATATAGGGGTCATGTGCATAGCACATGACCTTTAAAAGTGGGCTTGGACCAATGCTATGGTCGGCCACTTCAAGATTTTTGGGCCTCAATTTTGTTTTATATTTTTCTTGGCCCAATTCATTAAACGTCCTGTTTTGTAATTCCCGAAACTAATTTCCGAAATTCCAAATTTACCCTCGGCCTTCCCCAATGACTTAACACCAATAGTTTCATAACCAACATAGTCATGTCAACTAGAATCAAAATATTTCCTCATAACACACAAGTCTTAATTATTTTCAAGATTTCCAATTATGCGAAAACACGGGACATAACAATAACGATATCATTCTCATAAATATACAAATTACATTAATTGCACATAATTCTCCAAATCAGTCCGCAACACTTACCATAGCAACTTGCGACATTAAACTCTCATTTCCAACATAAAAGTCATCACAACAACCACTAAAACACTAAGCGACATTAATGCGTTCTTTGGCATATAGTATGACCCACATTCGGCTATCACCACACATGCATATATTAGTGATTCTTAGCCATCCTACACACTACAACAATCAAACAAGCTACATAAGATCAATTCATCACCTCCACACCACACAACATACACACACCTCACACGGCTAACACACCAAGCACACGACCCACTTCCAACATACCCTATCTCATGATTTTCATCCAGTTTAGCATACTACAACATGCATACAACATTTATAACACATAAAACAAGATCAAATCTTACCTTTCTTGTTCAACTCCACACTTTGCCTAGGGTTTGCGATCTACTAAACGGATGGCTTGATCGCTCCAACAACACTTCCACGTTACGTAGGGACCTTCAATTAGTGGATTTGCACCAAAGAAATAATTTTGGAAGGGATGAAATTGGATTTGGTTTTTCTTGTTCTTGGCCGAATGGTGTTGGAGTTGTTCTTCAACTTCTTGATTTTTTTCTAAGTGTTGAAATGATAAGAGATGACTTAGAAGTCATCTTTTAAGCCTGCACATAAATTCTCCATGTGTCCATGGCCCACACATGAGTTGGACAAATTAAAATTGGCCACAAAGTGTGGGACTACTTGCATGATTTTCAACTTCCAAATATATGATTTTTGGTCCCAACTTTTCCTAAATGTTCCATGCCAACAATTTCATGAACAACTTATGTCTCAAAATAAAATCGAAGGTCAAAAGTCTCGACTTCAAGTCCCGGAATGGTCTTGGCCCTAACTTATCATAGTTAATCCGGATTGTCCCAATGTATAAAATACGGGACGTAACACATAGTGTTCTTGAGAACATTCAAATCTTCAGGAGGAAGAAGACACTACAAAAAAGGGGCCTTTGATCCAAAATATTTCAAGTAACGAGGTCAAAAAGTGTTTGTGAGTCCAAGTAAGTATCAAAAAAAAAATCAGAAATCTTTATTCCAATATTCTGATTTTTCCAAAAAAAAAAAAAAATTCCAGGATAGCGCCACGTCAGCAGCTGACATCAGCGTCACGTCAGCAGACACGTCAGCCTGACGCGCCAGCAAGCCCAGTCACACCTGATGGGCCCGTGGGGGCCACTTTCAGAGAGTTAAAAATTCTTTAACACTTAGAAAAAAATTCTTTGGCAGATTTTGGTCCAACTTTAGAGGGGCATATCTTTGTTTGTATAAGGAGTTACGGAACCCATAATATATGTAACTTCAAGTTCAGAGAGTCTACTTTTCAAATAAATAAGGCGTTCGTCAATCAGAGCTTTGTAGAAACAGTTATGTGCATTTTAAAAAGCTGCTGCAAGCAATTCCGAATTTTCTAAGTGTTTGCCAAAAACTTCTCAAATTTGTCTAAGCGTTTGGCCAAGGTTTGTTCACTTGTTCTTCTTATTTCTTTGATTCTTCTAGCTAATTAACTTTTAGTAATTGCTCCTTACTTGATTGTTAACTGGTGCTTGAGTCCTTAATTTCTTTCGTGCCAATTCTTTTCAAGCTTTTCTCGTTTTAATATCGTTGAATTTTCTTGGCTCAAGTTCTTTTTCTTTATTGAGTCGTCCGTCTTTTGATTAACAAGAATCTATTCCTCCACAAAGGTTAGCAATCTTGTGAATTGATTTGGATTAAAAGGGTTCTTGACCAATCTTGGAAGAAGCTTAGGGTGAGAGGTAAGGTTTGAGTGTTGAATACGAGTAAAGTGAGGCTTTTATTACTAATGTCGTGTGCTAGTTTTGCAGGTTTAAATGTCGGTCCAAAATACGCAAGATTTCCCTAACATGCAGGGGATAGCATTGATTCTCCAAAGAATGGCGGCGATGGAATCCAAAATAGAAGCTAAGATAGATGTTGTGAATGGGAAATTGAATGGTATGGATGAGCGGATGGTACGCTTACGCAAGGTACAATGAATGAAGATGGAGAAGTCTAAGCCTTGTGAAGCGAAAGAGGAGAGTGAAGTGGATGGTTCCCTTAACCCTTCCAAATATGTACTTGACACTTGCCCTAAGTCCCATAAAATTGAGAGAGAAAAGATTGAGAGAAGTAAGGGAGTGAAAAGTGACAACTCTAGAGTGGAAAAAGGACAAATTGTGAGGAGTGATGTGAGGGAGTTGTCAAAACCCCATTCTAACCCTTGTAACTTTTCTTTCTTCTCTAGTTGTTTGAAAAATGGTGTAGGTATTCTTGGAAGCAAACCGAATGTTGAGCCTCAAACTTTGAATGTTCATGAGGTAGTTGAGATCTTCCCGAAGGAGCAAATGGACTCCCAAGTTGAAATCCGAGGTAAAGAAGATGTTGCGTGCGAACTTCAAGGTAAAATAGCTAATCTTAACACCACAAATGGTGTGATTGACCATGTTGTTAAAGTGAGTGTAAATGATAGCTTGTCCTTAATTGAGCTTAATGAGTCTTTGCCTTGTGATGAGCTTAGTGCTATAATTACAATTGGAAATGTAGTTGAAATGGATGGTCCAACACTAGTTGATCCTATTGATGACTATCTTGACTCTTCTTTTGAGTTCAAGTTGTGTCCACCTAGTGTTGATCCTCTTGATTTGCATGTTAATACATTGTCATGTGAGATGTTAGGACACCCACTAGTTGATCCTAGCGATGACTGAATTGACTCTTCTAGCAAGATCAACTTGCGTCCAACTAGTGTGGTTGCTTGTGTTGATCAATGTTTTTGCTATGAAAATACACTATTTAAGGAACCTTGTGATGTGCTGAATGACCCTCAATTTAGTGATGATGTTGGTATAATTGATCATTTACCTAGTCGTGTGCATAAAACTGTTGTGGGAAGTGAGCTTTGTCTTTATGAGAGTGGAATTGCATGCTATGATACTTCATTGGTTATTGATTCTTCTTTCTTTATAGATAATGCGTTAATTCATATTAACATGACTATTGGGAATGATGAGCCTAGTGGAGTGCTTGGTAATGTTGAGCATTTGGTTTCCTTTGGAGACTATTATGTGATATGTAACCTACTATGAAATGATGACACTCTTTCCCATGATGGAGATCGCCTTTTGAGGAATTGTGATCCATTTGTGGGGAAGAAAAGTGTTACAAAGAAAGGTGATTCTTTTCTAGAAATTGCAAATTCTTCCGTTCATGTTCAACTTCATAATAGCCTATTCAATGATCTTATCTTGAACCTAATAGTGAGGCTATATTGGAGAATGACATACATGAGGAAGTTATCTTAAGTGATTCCTTTCTTTATTACTTGTTTGCATATGATGACGCTCTTATTTGTGTTGGCGGTGCATCTTATGTTGGGGAAGGTACTTGTGGGGTAGTTGGTTGTTTTATTGACCCTAACAGGTGGCTATACTTCCTATTTGACCCGGGTGTTACCTTGTTGGATTTAGGAACACCTTGTTTGGAAAATGGGTTCCCATGGTGCTTCTTGTCAAATAGAATGAATGTAGTATTACATGCTTCGTATTTTGCATCCATTAGTTTTATTACTCTATCCTCATGTCATGAACCTTGGAGGGATCAACTTCTTGATACCTCATGTGTGCGATTGTTATCCATGATTGTCATTTATGTGTGGTTATACCACAAATTTGTTAATCCTTGGCATGAATATGTGATTATGGTGTTGTGTGCTAACCCTCAATCTTTGGGGAGTATGTTTTCGTATGTCTTCCCTTGGATTTTGCTAGGTTCGGATTCGAGGACGAATCCTTTTGAAGAAGGGGAGGATGATATGATCCTACTTGGCACACCTTATTTTAAGACTTATATCCAAGGCCTAGATATGCAACTTCAAGATCTACAAGCGGCATAGATGATAAGGATGGAGTTGAAGGCCTTTGGAGGCCTATACAAGCCCCACAATGAGGCCTATTATGTGTGGGTGGTGGCTTGGGAGTTGATTGACAAAGAAACCACTAGAAAGGGGACCAAATGCGCAAAGTGGCCAAACGTGAAAATAGGGACATTTTTGCGAATTGGCTACACTTGCTAAATTGGACAAGATCGGGAGTTGGCTACTTGTGCAAGAAAGGTTATGCTTGCAAGAAGGCCATGCATGCAAGGTTGATTAGAGGGCCATATATGCAAGGAGGGGCGTGTTTGGCCATTGAAGGCCAATTCTCTAATTGAAGACTAACCAAACAAGGCCCTTACTTCGTTAAAGGTAGCATTGTAATTGTTTATTAGTCTTCTTTACTTGTCTTGTATATATAGCTTGTCTTTCATTTAATTACTTAGATTTGGATGATGAATATTTTAGTGATGATAGGATTATCATAGTTTGTTTAGCTAGGGTTTATCTTAGTTAGTAGATTTAATGGTGGATTCCATTGTTGGTCTTTGAATCATTTATTTCCAATGATTTCATGAAGATTGTTCGTTTGTGGATTTCATCCGAATAGGTTGCCTTGAATTCATATTGCTTTGGTTCTTTTGGGTTGTTGAATTCAAATTAGAAGGGTTTAGGTTTCATATACCCAGATTTGTCTATAGGATTCCCCCCATTCGAGTCAAGTATTTATCCTTTTTTTCTCATTCATTTTCTTCGTATCTTTAAATTTCGCGTTTTGGATTGATTTGGTTTCATCACCAAATTGATTCGTATCAGATGACAACATGACTAGTGCGTTTTCCATGTATAGTGGATTGTATTGCAATGTTGAGCATGTAGCAACCTTTGAAGGCTATAATGTATTTAGTAACCCACTATGAGATGATTATGGGCTTGGTCTTGATGACAAACATGGGGTGGTTGAAGCTCTTGACACCGTCCCCGAAGACGAAAATTCCTTCTTGAGGGTTGTGACCCATTTAATGGACCAACGTCAAATTTAGAGAAGGCCTCATTGGACTACACTTGGTATGAAGTCACAACTTTTACTTCCTTCAAGGACGGTATGTATTCTTCGCTCATGCTTATTCTTGGGCTTTCTAAAGCTATGAAGGTAACTTCTTGGTGTGTTGAGTATAGTAGTAACACTTCTTTCCATTCATGTGATAATTTACTATTGTAATTACTTGATTTCATTTTGGGCTTGCATGGGGAATGTGGGCAAATTAGTGTGGGTGATACCTTTGTATTTGACCCTGGTGATGACTTAGGAGTGACTCCTTCCTCTAAGTGGGATAGTGTGATGATTGGACCCTTGACTTGGGTTGGGCTTATTGGCAATATTACACTTAGTCATGAGAGATTTCACTTATTTCTTGACTTAAGGGGAGATGTATGCTTCTTAATTGCTAGGACCAATGTGGACTTGTATGTTGGGATTTCTATTTGCATTGGGTTCTTTGATTTACCCTTTTGTCAAAATGACTTGAATAGTCAAGGGTCTTTAGCATTATTTGGATACATGTTCTTTCTAGATCCATTTGATGCTTGGTTATATCATAAAAGTGAGCCATTAAGTATGTTGTTTGCATGCTTTGCTTACTTCAGGTATTATCATTGGCCTTATGACTACCTTGCTTGTTTTGTGAAAGGGTTTGTACTCATTCTCTTCTATATTTTGCAAGGTATAGATTTGAGGACGAATCCTTTTGAAGAAGGGGAGGATGATATGATCCTAAATGACACAAATGACTCAACTACTCAAATTTCTCCAAGGATTTGTGTTGAAAGTGGATTCATGGAGGATGAAGGTTTGGAAGCATTTAAATGGAGTCATTAGAGGGCCTTCAAGCTATGGGAGATAGCATGGGAGAAGAATTCAAGAGTCCAAGGCCCAAGGCTTGCCTCTTAAAGTGGCTACAATTGCAAGCTTGGGTGATTCAAGGCCGGAACATGGCTATTTACACAAAGGGATATTTGTGCAAGTGGCTACTTTGTACAAGGAGGGCCATGCTTGCAAGAACACCATGCATGCAAGGTTGATTAGAGGGCCATCTAGGCAAGGAGGGGAGTGTTTGGCCATTGAAGGACAATCCTTGAATTGAAGACTACACTAAGAAGACTAGCCAAACAAGGCCTTTACTTCATTAAGGGTAGCATTGTAATTGCCTATTAGTCTTGTTTACGTAGCTTGTATATATAGCTTGTCTTTCATTTCATTACATAGATTTTGATGATGAATATTTGAGAGATACTCATATTTTGAGTGATAGATTGTTAGGTAGATTTTAGGGCTATTTTAGTCAATATGATGGTGGAATTCATTGTTGGTTGGTGAACCTTTTATTTCCAATGAATTCATGAAGATTGTTTATTTGTGGATTTCATGTGAACTTCTTGCAAGATTCATATTGCTTTGGTTCTTGTGGATTCGAGTTCATATTAGAAGGATTTAGGTTTAATATACTTAGGTTTGTGCATAGAATTATACCATTTGGGTCAAGTATTTATCTCTATTTCTCATCCCTTTTCTTCGTATCCTTTAATGTTCTGCGTTTGAATTGATCTGGCTTCATCCCCAAATCGATTCGTATCACCTTTCCCCATACCCCATATACATATAATACACTTGTATACCTTCTGGTCATGGGTCAATATGCATATGTATATGAATGCAATGCATAACTGAAGTGTATACATGGAACTCTCGGAGTGACGTAAGGTCATATTACCTCTGATAGACAACCTTTGAGCTAACATTATCAACATAAGTAATCCCAAGACCCATGAACAGAAGGAACAATCACACAGGGTGTAGGAACATCAAAGACTAAAGTACTCCTAGTGTATCTAAGAGTAGAGTAATATGGAAGCTCGTTCAATCGATTGTTGACTCATAACATAGGATCATGCCAAAATGAAGAAAGAATAGCCTTAACATACCTCGAAGTGTATCCAATGTTCAACTTCTACTTCTCGAACTCGTAAGTCTACAATCAAGATAATATAGGTCTTAATTGGACTATTTACCTTATTTACTAACCTTTTTAAATACAAAAAGAGCTTAACGAATTGTGGACAACAGTTCCCTTGTAAACCTAACAATCCTTCCACTTCCAATTGAATCCAACCTCAACCACAATATCAATAACAATAATGACAACACTTACATATGAAGATGTACTCAAATCCATTCCCAATCATCTCTTAAAACAGTCCCAAATCACCATCTTACCCTCCATCAACTTACCACTTTCATAAGTATCTTCTCATTACTTAAAACCACTAAAACTCTTACTAATTAACTTAAGTACAAAGGTAGAAATCATTTACGTACCTTGAAGGATCTAAGATTCCAAGGATCAACTTCAACTCCAACTCCCCAAGCTTCACAACTTTAATGAAACCCTAGGAACAACCTTCTTCTTCACAAGCTCGGGTTCACGGGCTTGGATCTTACCAAAACTCCACTATTATGGTAGAAAATATTGGAAGTATACTAGGGTTTTCTCTGACTTGGAAGAGAGAAAATGAGAAATAAAGTAATGGGATCATATATTTATACTTGGAACTAAAAAGTTCTAGCGATGCGGTTCGACGAGCGGGTCGACGAGTCGATGGGCCGTCGACTTGCTCCACATCCCGTCGATATTGACTGAGATCTGTAGATTTCCCTGAATCCGTTCTGATTGCGTCGATTCGATTCGTTCAACTTCTAATCCTGTAAGTTACCAGGAATATCTGTTGGTAACTTTGTACATGGGGTAAGACACTTTCAATCGCAAAAACTCGGGCACGGGTCTCTATTCCAAAGGCATACCCAACAAGAAAACCATAAGTTCTCCTACGACGAGAACGAGAGGCATAACATCTTCAACCATCTAAATGACTAAGACTTGCAAATGTGGCCTCCAACTGTAGTCTCGACCTTGAATTGCATTCTTGGTCAAGATTTGCATCAAACGCCCACATTTTACAAAAATGTCCCTCTTGCACTTTTACCCACTTTGAGATGTCTTCTCCAAATCATCCCAAGCCACTTTCCAGATGTCATAGACTCTTGAGATCTTCTCTTCTAGCTCCTCAAATGCTTCCTTCATCAATAAAGCTTAAAGGTCTTGAAGCTCCTTTGCTTTGCTCCTAGTGAATGGCCTTGAGCTAGGTGGAGTCATATCACTTTTGTCTCAAGAATTCGCCTCTTCGGGTCATTTCTCACTTGAGACTTTGCATATCTTCTACTTTCATCACCTTTCACTACTTCCCTCATACCTTCCACATTTGCAACAGGATAAAAAGAATGTTCCATTGTATTCTGTGAAGTGTATTCTTTGAAGTAGATAATCCATACTCCATTCTTCTTCTAGGATAACTTTGACTTTGCTCAACCCACACACTTAGACCATTTTGCTCAGAATAGGAAGTATAACAACTCAATATATGTGAATATTTACCAGAGGATTCCTCACAAGGTGCATGTTTAAATTCACTATCCTCACGAGCATATTCACTGCAAAGTACATAACCATAAGGCTCGCGTTCATCACAACTTCCCATTTCATGCAAGTTTCCATCAATTGGCTCATAATGTGAAAGATTCTACCTAGGAAACTATAAAATCTTAAAGAACAAGAAAATGGGAAATAGGAGTGGGGAAGATTAGGAATGGATTAAAGATAGTTGGATAACTACTAGACTCAATTGATAAGAAATATATAGGCAAATTTAGGTATGTGAAACATAAACCCTCCTAATGGGATTTCCACCAATGAACCTTAGCAATTTGGAATTCAAGAATTACCCAATTTGGAAGACCACAAATGAGCAACACTATATGATTCTAATGGAAATGAAAAATTCACTTTGCAACTAAGAATCACACTTAGAATTATGCAACCAAACAAACTATATTATGGTTAATAACCTAACAAACTATTACTCTCAAGTTCTTCAAAATTCAAGCTAAAAAATGAAAATAAGACAAGTCTTCCTTTTATAGTCTAGGGCTTTACAACAAAGGCCCAAAAACTTTGCAAAATTACCCTCAAACATGGTCTTCATTTATCCAATGGTCATAACTTGCAAATGTGGCCTCCAACTTGAACCCTTGGCCTAGAATTGCGTTCTTGGCCAAGATTTGCATCCAATGCCCACAGTTTACAAAAATGTCCCTCTTTAACATCTAGCCACTTTGAGAGGAGGTCATCTCTTGGTCTTCTAGGCCTTCCCAAGCTACTTCCAAAACATTGTAAGTTTTGGCCATCTTCTCTCCAAACTCTTCCAAGGCGCCTTTCTTCATGAACATGGCTTGTATCTTTTGGAGCTCCCTTGATTGAATCCTAGTGAATGGCCTTGAGCTAGGTGGGGTCATATCATCCTCCCCTTCTTGGAGAAGATTCATCCTCGAATCTAAAGGCTCACCTACAACACAATGGGGAAAGACCACTTACATTGAAAACATTGTGAACATTATACTCACATGGCAAGTCGATCTTGTAGGCATTGTCACTGATATTTGCAAGGACTTTGAAGGGACCATCTCCTCTTGGGCTCAACTTCCCTTTCCTCAATGGAGGAAATCTTTCCTTACGAAAATGAACCCAAACCCAATCGTGAGGTTGGAATTCTATCTTCTTCCTCCCACGGTTTTGCCTCTTTGCTACCTTGGTGTTGATCTTGTCAATGTTCTCTTTTACCTTGGCATGGATTTTCATCATTTCGGCCGCCCTTTGTTTTGCATCTTGGGGCCGAGTCTCGGAATTGGCTTGTTTGCATTCCAAACATTGACCACATAGTTTTTCAACATTATGTTGCATCTTGGGCCAATAGAATTGCTTACTCAAAATGTCAAGTGTCTTGGCCACTCCAAAATGGCCCATCATTCCACCACTATGTGCTTCCTTGATGAACAACTCCTTCCATGAGCTCATTGGAACAAAAACTCTACCATCCTTGATTAGGAACCCATCAACAAGTTGGAATCTATCAACCCTCCTCTCTTGGGTCAACTCCTCACAAGTTGCCTTAAAGTTGGGATTTTGAGAATAGAATCCCTTAAGGCTTTCAAAACCCATCATTCTAGAAGTCATTGTATTGAGCAAGACATACCTTCTATAAAAAGCATCTGCCACCACATTACCTTTACCCTTTTTGTAATGGATCACATAAGGGAAAGCTTCAATCAATTCTACCTACTTGGCATGTCTTTTGTTGAGCTTGGACTGACCCTTCAAATGTTTCAAGGATTTATGATCCGAACAAATCACAAATTCTTTATGCCACAAATAATGTTACCAATGAGTCAAAACCCTCACAAGTGCATACAACTCCTTATCATAGGTTAAGTAGTCCAAAGACGCCCCTTTAAGATTCTCACTAAAGTAGGCCAACAGTTTGCCCTCTTGCATCAAGACACCACCTATGCCAACTCCGGAAGCATCACACTCTACTTCAAAGGTCTTCTCAAAATTTGGTAATTGTAACAAGGGTGTCGAACTCAATAAAGACTTCAAATCTCGGAATGCCTTTTCTTGCTAATCCCCCACACAAAAGGAACCTCTTTTTTAATCAATTCGGTCATTGAGGAAGCAATTGTACTAAATCCCTTTACAAATCTTCTACAGAAACTTGAAGACCCATGGAAACTCCTCACATCAGTTGCATTTTTGGGAGTTGGCCAAGTTCTAATAGATTCCACCTTTTCTTCATCAACCTTAATACCATGGACACTCACCACAAAACCCAAGAACACCATTTTGTCAACCCCAAAAGCACACTTCTTCATGTTAGCAAACAACTCCTCATGCAATAAGACTTCAAACACTAGCCTTAAATGGCCCACATGTTCTTCCATAGATTTTTATACACAAGAATATCATCAAAGTAGACAACCACAAAGTTATTGATAAAGGGTTTCAACACATGGTTCATTAGGCACATGAATGTGCTAGGTGCATTGGTTAGGCCAAAGGGCATAACAAGCCATTCATACAGGCCAAACTTGGTCTTGAAGGTCGTTTTCCATTCATAACCCGGATTCATACGAATTTGGTGATAGCCGCTCCTAAGATTAATCTTGGAAAACACACTTGAGACACAAAACTCATCTAATATGTCATCAAGACTAGGGATAGGATGTCGATACTTTACCGTGATTTTGTTGACGACTCTATAATTAATTCACATCCTCCAAGTGCCATCTTTCTTTGGGACGAGAATTACCGGTACGACACAAGGACTAAGACTCTGCTTGACTAGAACCTTGTTGAGTAGCTCCTCAACTTTCCTTTGCAATTCCTTTGTTTCCTCTGGATTGCTCCTATATGCTGGCTTGTTCGGGATTTGAGAACCTGGTACAAAATCAATTTGTTGCTCAATACCTCTCAAGGGAGGTAAGCCATTAGGCGTCTCTTCCGGGAACAATGCTTCATATTCCTGCAAAAGAGAAGATATACTACTAGGCAAAGTGCTAGTAGCTTGGTTAGAATTTAAGAGAAGGTCCTTATTGACAAAACACACCATGAAGTGTCTCTCATCAACCCCCTTTAAGTAATTACTTGGTTTGGCTAACAAACAATTCTTGGAATGATCTTGAGATGTTCCCTCCCCACTTATGACCAACAAGATCTCCCTCTCACTCTTCTCCTTCTCTTCCTTTTGATACTTCTCTCGAAGCTCCCTCATAACTCTATAATCCTCACTCACTTGGTAAGGGGTTATTGGATTAAGAATGCACTTCTTCCCCTTGACCACAAATGAGTATTTGTTAGTTCTCCCACTATGTTGGGCATCAACATCAAATTGCCAAGGTCTTCCAAGAAATAGATGGCAAGCTATCATGGGTACCACATCACACAAAATCTCATTTTGGTACTTACCAATGATAAATTTAATGATGGCTTGCTTGTTGACCCTCATCTCACCACATTCATTAAACCATTGGAGTTTATAAGGACTAGTGTGCTTGCAGGTGGGGAATTTCATACTTTCAACTAAAAATTGGCAAAAGACATTCGTGCAACTCCCACCATCAATAATCAAGGAATACACCTTATCCACAATTTTACACCTTGCATAGAAAAAATTCTCCCTTTGGTCACTCGCTTCCCTAGCTAGAGCCCCCATGACTCTTCTAGCCACAATAGCATAATTCAAGGCTTCTTCACACCTTATCACAGCCTCTTCATCGGAATCACCCTCACACTCACTTCTTTCTCCCTCATCATCATTACAATTCTCGCTCTCATCTTCATCTTTGGTCCGGTACCCATACCTCACAATGGTGATAGTCCTCCGATTGGGACACTCACTTACATAGTGCCCTCTTCCTTGGCACTTAAAGCATTGGACAATTATATTTGGGTTTAGAGTTCTTACCTCCTTTAACCTTAACATCACCCTTGGCTTTGTAGTCAAACTTTGCTTGAGGTGTTAGGGTGTTGGTCTTGGGCTTTTCCCAAGTGGAAGTTTTCCATTTATCTGTGCCTTTGCTCCAAGTTGAAGATGACTTGCCTTTGTCTTTATAAGATTTCTCCTCCTTTAGATCCGCTTCAACCATGGATGCATCATGGAATGACTCTTCTAGACTATTGTAAGTCTTAAGCCTCATGGGTTTAGCAATGTCATTGTTCAAGAAGGCTACGAACATTATAATAGTGCACTTCTCTTGTTCTTCTAGCTTGGCTTTCATCCATAAGTCCTCAAACTCATCAAAGTACTCTTCCATGCTTTTCCACCCTTGTTTCAACAAATACACCCTTTTGATTGCATCTTGACGATATGTGGGTGGAAGCCACCTTGTTTCCATGAGCTCAATCAAGTTGTTCCAAGTTGGAAGATCATAGATGTTTTGTTGAGTCCTTTGTAACTTCTTAGGTTTCCACCACGTGGAAGCGTATCCTTCAAATTGAGTGAGGGCATACTTTGTTTTTAAGGCCTCAGACACATTGTTGGTAAGGAAGATGCGTTCACTTTGTAGCTTCCACTCAATGAACTCTTCCGTGTGGCTGCCTCATTGCAAAGTAGGGACGTTGACCTTGATTGTGTTCAAAGTCTGGTCATGGTCTTGCCATCTCCCTCGGTCTTCATACCCTTGAGCCCTTCCTAGGTCAACATGACCTTGGAACCTAGCGTTATGGCCCGAAAATCTCTCAAAGCCTCCTCTTCCTCCTGGTCACGACCCAGCTAGGGGCCGTGATGGGTACCCGGGGCTAGCCACCGAGCACGACTGGTGCTACTACTTATCTTGCTCATTTAGTGGCCTTTTATCAGCTTTATACTCAAATTGTAGGAAAATCATATTTTATATGGAAACATAAATACCTTTCAAATACATTTGCCTCTCTGCCATCAAAATAATATATACATATAATAGCATCTCGTGAGACCATCTAACCCACACTGCGCATCTACGAGCCACTACTGGAGTACTAAACATAATGACGGGACAAGACCCCGTCATACCCAAAGATATATACACATGAATATACACAAAAGAATCGTCATAAGCACCTCCGAACAAAGGAGTGCTTTCAATCGGCTGACAGCTACTGCTGGTCTGGGTCGAGCTCTCCTCCCTGCCTACCTGTGGGCATGAACACAACGTCCAAGGAAAATGGACGTCAGTACGAACATTGTACTGAGTATGAGAGGCATAAACAAAGAAATAGAACAATGACATAAAGGAAATACCAATATGGAACATCTATATCTAACTGTCATGTATGAAAGGATTAAGTCATGCTGTCTTACTCATACTCGTCATCATATCATGTATGCATAAAGTATAAGCTGCCCGCTCATATAGGTGCGGTGTAGTAATGTATAAGCTGCCTGTCAATATTGGATCTGTGTGATAATCATAACATTAGTCTGTGTCCAGGCCTCCCGCGTCTGGGGTATCATCTCATGCCGCCCACTAGTGGTGTCTGCCCATGCCATTTGGCCATGGTGTATCGTGTAGCTGCCCGCCTTAGTGGTGACTGCCCGGCCAACTAGGCGTGGTGTTATATCATCATCATACATGCTCATCATAATACACTTATCGTAATATACTCATCATAATACATGCATAAGGCTTATGAAGAACTTTACTTTATCGGGGTGACATAAGGTCGTGATCCCCCGATTTCATTATGGAGCAATTATCGACATCCTGCCTCACCTTGAAAGAACTAACATATAAGGTGAGTGTGAGCAATAAATAACATCATGCCATTTTAGGATCATCATATCATATCTCTTATCTTATATTACCGTTCATAGATGTAGGCTTTTAGCTTTCCGGAATATAGGAACTCATGAAGAGAAGGAAAATTATGCTATGAGATTCATGCCATTAGAAAGAAGGGACTAGCCTCACATACCTTTGATGTTTAACTAAGCTATCGCTTGCTTGTTCTCCTTTGATATCACGTTTCTACCTTCAGAAGAGAATTCGCATTCGCGTTAGTTAATCGACTATAAGAACGCGCTACTATTTCTAGGGAAAGTTGAGTGGCACTTCCTTGGTTTATACTACTTTTTACCATAGGCTATATCAACTCCCACATGCTCACAACAACATTCACAATATTACAATCAAATCATTTATATACATTGACCACAATCCACCATTTCTCTTCAATTTCTCCACATTTATGGTTATAGCTTACTATCGCGCTTCCTCATATCTAGTACTTATTTAATGGCCTAAATGTCATTTATAACGTATTCATAATCACAACACCCAAACATTTATGATTCAATCCAACTACCTTCCAAACATGACACTATTCACCGCTTAATGACCCATTTCGTATGTTGTTTTTTTTTACAATTCAAGTATCTTAACCTTCCAGTACCTTAAACAACATGTTTTAGTCATGAAACTTACCTTATATGATGGTTGAACAAGCCTTGAATGGAATTACTCCTTTAGCACCAAAACCCTACTTCACTCCCTTTGGGGTTTCTTGAGAAAGATGAACTTTAGTGTGATTCTTACACTTGATTTCATGGATTTGATGTTATTGACCTTGATTTTCCTTTGGTCCTCTTGAATTCTTGTGAATGAAGTGTTTAGAGTGTTCTAGAGACTTCTTGAGTCGTGTAGATGAGAAATGAATAAATGAGCTTAGGGTCCCTTTTAATAACTCAAACCCTGATTTTTAATGAACAGTAGTCGGGTGCACAGTGGCCGTAACCCAGTTTACGGGCCGTATTCTGGTTTACGGTCCGTCCTTCACGACCGTATTTAAGCATATTAGAAACAGAAAGGTTTGCTGGAGTCATGGTGGTTTACGGTCACAGTTTACGGGCCGTATTTCGATTTATAGTCCGTATTCTGAGTCATATTTAACCATTTCGTCGTTTGGCAGAAAGTTGAAGTTTTTGGAATGTTGAAGGACGATGGCAGTTTACGGTCCGTAAACCACTTTACGGGCCCGTATTCTATTTTACGACCCACTGGGTCGAAGTACAAATCTGTAACTTTCTCATTTTCAAAATTCATAAATAGCCATTCCCTACTTAGTAAAACATCGCACACTCATACACTTCGTTGGTCTACTCGTTGTACGTTCACGGAGAAATTTCCGAGGTGTAACATTCTTCCCCCCTTTTGGAACATTCGTCCTCGAATGTTAAGTCATCGGGGATTCTAGAAACATTTCGCCAAAGTTTCCCCTGTAATTTGGCACTACCAACCTGTCACAACAACCCATAATATCATCGCCTTACAGGGCTACATCACAACATCGACATATCTATGGCCACACACGACCAAAAGCATGAAAAATAAGCATACATACCTCATATCGTTGGCGTTTCATCTTGAATCTCCTCTGGGGGTTGGAATAAATGCGGGTACTTGGACTTCATATTCTCTTCTGCCTCCTAAGTCATTTCTTCCTGATTGTTGTTTCGCCATATGACTTTGACTGAAGCTACCTCTTTATTTCGGAGTCTTCGTACTTGCCTGTCTAAAATAGCGATAGGCACCTCTTCATAGGTTAGCTTTTCTGTTACTTGCACATCATCTATCGGGACAATCTTTGTGGGATATCCAATACACTTATGGAGCAACGAAACGTGGAAGACTGGATGGACTGATTCAAGCTCCGAAGGCAAATCTAGTTCATAGGCTACATGACCCACCTTGCGGATAATTTTATAGGGTCCAATATACCTAGGAATTAGCTTCCCTTTCTTACCAAATCTCATCACCCCTTTCATGGGTGATACTTTCAAAAATACCCAATCATTAACCTGGAATTCCAAGTCTCGTTGGTGATTGTCCGCATAAGACTTTTGGCGACTTTGGGCTGTCAGCAACCGATTTCGGATCACCTTAACCTTTTCCACCGCTTGTTGAATTAATTCAGGTCCTACTAGTTGTGCTTCCCCCATTTCGAACCATCCGATTGGGGATCTACATTTCCTTCCATATAAGGCTTCATATGGGGCCATTTGAATGCTGGAATGATAACTATTATTGTATGCAAATTCGATTAGCGGCAAATGATCGTCCCAACTTCCACCGAAATCTAGTACACATGCTCGTAGCATATCTTCCAAGGTTTGAATAGTGCACTGAGCTTGTCCATCGGTCTGCGGATGAAATGCCCTGCTAAGCTTCACTTGAGTGCCTAGACCCTCTTGGAAGGACTTCCAAAACTTGGCTATAAACTGTGCTCCTCTATCTGTGATAATGGATAATGGAATACCATGAAGTTGCACAATTTCTTTTAGATATAACCTTGCGTAATCTTCAGCTGAGTACGTAGTCTTAACTGGGAGAAAATGGGCTGCTTTCGTCAATCTATCCACAATCGCCCATATAGAATCATACCTGCCGCGGGAACGAGGTAATCCCACGATGAAATACATGTTGATCACTTCCCACTTCCATGTAGGGATTTCCATTGCTTGCAATAAGCCTTCTAGCTTTTGATGTTCAACTTTTACTTGTTGGCAATTTGGACACTGTGCTACAAATTCGGCTATGTCTCCCTTCATTCCATCCCACCAATACATCATCTTGAGATCATGATACATTTTAGTTGCACCTGGATGAATAGAATACTGAGAACAATGTGCTTCTTCAAGAATTCGTCGGCGCAATTCTGCTACATTCGGCACACATAATCTGCCTCGGTACCTAAGAATTCCGTCCGTAGAAACTTCAAATGGAGACTTTTCTTTTCCATGAGATGTGTCTCGGTAACGACGCAATTGAGGATCTTCATATTGCCGTTCTTTCACTTCTATATCCAAAGATGAAGTTGTGGGGTCATTGATGCCAATCCCTGCATTACCTGAATCAATCACACGCACTCCAAGATTAGCTAATTGGCGAAGCTCATGAACCATCTCTATCTTTTCCGGAGGGACATCAACTAAACTGCCCACTGATCGGCGGCTAAGCGCATCGGCTACTACATTCGCTTTTCCGGGGTGGTACAAAATCTTCACATCATAATATTTCAATAATTCTAACCACCGCCTCTGCCGCAGGTTCAACTCCTTCTGCTTAAAAATTTACTGAAGGCTTTTGTGATCTGTATAGATATCAACATGCACACCATACAAATAATGCCTACATATTTTTAACGCATGAATAACTACAGCCAATTCGAGATCATAAGTTGGATAATTCTTTTCATGTTTCCATAATTGTCTCAAAGCATATGCAATAACTTTCCCATGCTGCATCAATACGCATCCTAGATCAACACCGGAAGCATCACAATATACCACGTAGTCATCTAACCCTTCGGGAAGTGTTAAGACCGGAGCTGAGGTCACCCTGTCTTTCAACTCTTGGAAGCTGCGTTCACAAGCATCATTCCACTGAAATTTTACTGACTTCTGGGTTAGCTTCATCAATGGGGCTGAAATAGACGAGAACCCCTCTATGAACCTTCTGTAATAACCTGCCAACCCCAGAAAACTACGAACTTCTGTAGGCGTCGTAGGCCTTGGCCAAGTCTTCACAGCTTCAATTTTCTGAGTGTCGACTCGAATGCCATCATTTGAAATAACATGGCCCAGAAATGTCACAGAATTTAGCCAAAACTCGCACTTTGAAAATTTTGCATATAATTCTCGGGCTCGAAGAATGCCAAGAACAATTCGCAAATGATCTGCATGTTCCGATTCCGTGCGAGAATACACCAGAATATCATCAATAAATACTATCACTAATAGGTCCAAGAGAGGCCTGAATACGTTTTTCATCAAATTCATAAACACCGCTGGAGCATTAGTCAACCCAAACGACATCACTCAGAATTCATAGTGACCATATCTCGTTCTAAAGGCCGTCTTGGGAATATCCGCTTCTCTAACTCTCACCTGATGGTATCCCGATCTCAAATCTATTTTTGAAAACCATTTGGCACCCTGTAGCTGATCAAATAAATCATCAATCCTCGAAAGAGGATATTTGTTCTTTATTGTCACTTTATTCAATTTCCTGTAGTCGATACATATTCGTAGAGATCCATCTTTCTTTCGTACAAACAAGATCGGTGCTCCCCACGGTGATGAACTGGGTCTAATAAACCCCTTTTCAAGCAAGTCCTTCAACTGCGCCTTTAGCTCTTTTAATTTTGTCGGAGCCATTCGATAAGGAGGAATAGAAATAGGCTTGGTGTTCGGCAACACATCAATGGCGAAGTCAATCTCTCTCTCTTTGGAGGAAGACCTGGAAGTTCGTCTAGAAACACATCTGGGAATTCATTCTCGACCGGAACTGATTGGAAAGTTGGCGGCTTTGACTCGGTGTCATGAACCCGAACTAAATGATAAATATAACCCTTGGCTATCATCTTCCTTGCCTTAAGGTAGGAATTAAACCTACCCTTTGGAGATGTTGCATTACCCTTCCATTCAAGAACGGCCTCTCCCGGGAATTGGAATCGAACCACTTTCAATAGGCCATCAACATTAGCATAGCACGAGGCCAACCAATCCATACCCATGATTACATCGAAATCTATCATTTTCAGCTCAATCAAATCAGCTTTGGTTTGACGATCACATATCATAATGACATAATTTTTGTACACTTGCCTTGCTATCATGGGATCACCAACCGGAGTGAGTACCTCAAAAGGTTTAATTGACTCGAGTCTCACCCCAATACAACCAGCAACATATGGAGTAACATAAGAAAGAGTAGTGTCACGACCCATCCCCGTAGGTCGTGACTAGTGCCCGAACTGGGCACCCCTACGCGCTCATTTACCAGATCCAGCATACAGATGACTCGTACACAAATAAATATTAGACGTGGCTCCACACTGGTGCCTACAATCATATACACTGCACAGAAGCCGGCAAGGCTATCATACTATACATAACTTACCAAAGCATACATACACGCGGCCGATAGGGCTGCCACGGCGGATGGGCCGCCCAAACACAATTCACACAACGCGCCCAAACAAAACTGTACATTACCCACGTCTATGTCTACAGACCTCTAACACGGAACAACAGAATCAGATGGCGGGACAGGGCCCCGCCGTACCCTGAATAAACATAAACATATACATCGAAAAAGTATGTACCCAAAACGTCGGCTCCGGAACAAAGGGAGCACTCCGAACCGCAAAAGGGAAATCCTACGCCAGTGGGTCACCAAAACGTGAATCTGTACCTACGGGCATGAAACGCAGCCCTCGAAGAAAGGGGGTCAGTACGAAAGATGTACTGAGTATGCAAAGCATGAAGTACAGAAAACGAAGACATAACCGAAGTAAAATGTACAGAAGGTGAGCACAATAGCCAGAATACCAAAGTGTTGGATCTGACGTACAAATCATACATAAAAGGTTCCGGAAGACAAATACGGCAATCAAAATGCCAAAATACTTTGCTTTCTTTTGAAAAACATTTCCGTCTCATACACAAAGAAAATCAAACACACAATTACCGCGGCCAAAAGTCCAGCGGTCACTATCACACATACCGCGACCAAGTGTCCAGCGGTTAGCATTCCAAACTCGACATACCGCGGTCAGGGGTACAGCGGTCAATGTCGTACACACCGCGGTCAAGAATCCAGCGGTCAATATCACATAGTGCGCACAATAATATAAATGCCAACTTTATTAATTTCCAAACATCAATCACACATGCCAGAATCATGCATCACACAAGAATAGTATATCAGGAAAAATACAGAAGGTAAGTAGCTTATCCAGAATATCAGAATACTTACTTTTATATCATACAAGAATAGCTCAAGTGAGACAAACGAAGGAAGTTTCGGAACTTGTGGGCCCACCTCGGGTCTAGTCGAGGTGGCGGATATAAATTACAACCATTGGAATCTATGGAGTCATCCATGAAGGTTTCAAAGCGAGTCGATCACGTCTGTACGGGTTGTGGATGTTTGAACAGTTTTCCAACAAAACTTAAGGACTATAATTCAATTGTACTGAATGAATAGTACCAAAATTCAGACTCGCTTTTCTATGAGCAGAATAACCTACGAGGCTCAAATCCGAATCTAGTACACCTAGGACATGCCAAGAGAATAAAAGGGGTAGCTTTACATACCTTAGTTGCGCCTTACGCTTGCTCAAATTCGATTCCCTATTCGCCCAAAATCTACAAATGGTCATATTTACCAATTGTGAGTTATAGCTTCTAAGAGTTCAACTTAAAGTCATGTTTATCTACCGAAATTTTGGCAGCATTTCCCCTATACATATAGCATCCCCGAGACTTAGCTCGGCCCAATATATCCACAACAACAACCCAACAATCCAACAACATCAACAATTATCATAAGACGCACTATATCACAAATAGTCCTCTTTTTACATAAAACGACACTTTCCATTCCAACTTCACCATATCAAGCTAATATCATTATTCTCATGTTCATTCACTAACTCAAGGTTATTCAAACATATTCCAATAACATTCCAAACATCATTCACGAATTCAAGTATTTCCACCAATTCCATATTCCATCTGAAACTTCAACGAATGCAACAATACTACCAACTTACATTGTTTTCTTCCAAATTCGTCAACAATTACCAAAGTTCACATTTAAATTCTTATTTTCACAATTATACGAAAATCATATAAAAATCACATAAATTCCCCATAACGACATACATCTCATTTCAACCAAATTCATTCAACTTTCACTTCCAATATAAATTCCACCATAGCCACAACTAGATTACAACATAAAATTCAACTCATATTATCTATACAACATTGCACATACACGGCCACATAAACACATACACACCCACTTTGCAAACTTCCATATTTTCATAGTTCCTACTCATTTCAACATACTACAACATAAACAAACCATCATAATATGATAAAAGGAATAAATTCTTACCTTTTCCTCCAAACTTCTCCTTGCCACCAAAGTCACTTTCTTGCTAAAATAATTATACCACTTTGTAGAGAATCTTGAACTTAGTAGAGATACAAGAAGATTTGTATTTTTGAATCAAAGATTGATGAACTAAAATTTTTTTCTTTTATTTTCCTCTTGGCCGAAACCCTTGGCCCTTTTTGCTCTCAACTCTTTTTTTTTTTTTGCTCTTATATCTTGAAGCTTCTTGAAGACTTATCCCTCATATATAATTAATCACATGATTAATTAAATGGGTTTGGGCCAAGCCACTTGGCCGGCCAACCCTTTGGAATTGGGCCTAATTTTTCTCTTATTTTTTTGAGCCCAATTAATCATGAAGCTTGTTTTGTAATTCCCGAAACTCATTTCCGAAATTCCAATTTTGCCCTTGGCCTCCTCCCGTATTTCCACACCAATGTTGTCATAGCCGACACATTCATACCAAGTAAGGTCCACATATGGCCTCATTCGTTACAAGTCAAAATTATTTCAAATTTTCCGAATATACAAAAACACGGGATATAACAAGTAGAACCCGGATCTATCAGTGGATATACATCATGGGAGAATATAGAAAAAGTACCTGTGACCACATCCGGGGAGGAATCAAGATCCTATCGTCCACCTAAAGCATATACACGGGGCTGAGTGGCACCTGAAGTAGATGCTGCCCCTCTACCTCTACCTCGGCCAGCTGACATCTGGGGAATCTATCCTACCGGGTGCACTGAGGAAGAACCAGTCGTTGAACCTATAGGCTGGACCCCAACTCTACCACTCATCGACGAGCAATCTCTCATCATGTGCCCAACTTGGCCGCAAGTATAACAAGTGTCCGAACCCTGGCGACACTGTCCAGAATGCAATCTACCGCACTGGCTGCATCGCGGTACTGCGGGTCTCCTCTGGCTATAATCTTCCCTGATTTGGGAATCTGTGGCCCTTGAACTCTGACCCTGTCCTGAGCGGAAGGAGCGATCAAATCTCCTACCTGTAAATTGAGGAGGTGCACTGGTCACCGACTGGCCTGAGTACCTAGAATATGTCTGTCTTGATCCCCCTCTATAATCACTGCCTGCTCCCATAGATCTGGCCCTCTTACTTTGCCTTCTATCACTATCACGATAACTTCTTTATGGTTGTTGTCACCCCTCTAAATTCTGAGTATGGGCCTGTATTCGGGAAATATCCATCCTGTTTTGCAAGGAAGCCGTCAATAAATGTCTGAATAAATGTGGCCCTAGGCCACTTACAAATCCATGTACCCGATCTCCCATGTCGGCCACAACAGCCGGGGAATATCTAGCCAAAGAATTAAATTGCATGCTATATTCCCGGGCACTCATATTTCCTTGCCTCTGATTTAGAAACCTGTCCGCTCTAGCTCGGCGGACCTCGGGTGGCAAATAGTGACGAATAAATGTATCCACGAATTCTTGCTAAACCGGAGGAGGCGCATTCTCTCCTCTTGATAATACCAGTTATTGTACCACAAAACAGCCACATCCCGGAGTCTATAAGATGGATACTCCACAGAATCAGTCTCAGAGGCATGGACAATCTTCAATGTCCTTAGCACCTCATCTATGAAACCTTGCGGGTCTTCATCTGGCTTTGACCCGAAGAACTCCGGAGGATTTATACTCATGAAATCACGGGCTTTGGTACTTTCTGCCCGATCACTTGAACTTGCATTTTGTCGTTGTGCCTGTGCGGCGACCAATTGCGTCAATAATTGAATGACCTCAGTCATTTGTTGACCCGAAGCGACCGGTGGAGGAATTGGAGCTGGAGCTCCTCCTTGTTCTTCCACATTAGGTAGGGGAGAAGAAGTATTAGACAAGGCCTCATTATGTGATTCACCTTCTTCTGTATTCATCGGAGGCTCTCTTTCTACCCTACTCTTAGCCGTAGTCTTGCCCTTCTGGGCAGCTGTAGCCTTTCCCTTTGGCGGCATTCTGAAATCACAACACACTATAAGGGAGGATAAAGTCTTATACATGGTTCTATAACACGATTTCATAAGAAGAAGAATGGTCATTTTTCCTAAATGCCCTATAGCCACTTGTTCATTGAAGTGGCGCGCAACACACCATAAACAAGACTCTACTAGACACTGCTCGTAGACACTTCCTAAGATTGAACCCCTCTGATACCACTTTTGTCACGACCCAGCTAGAGGCTGTGACTGGTACCCGGGGTTAGCCACCGAGCACCACTCGTGCTACTACTTATCTTGACCATTTAGTGGTCTTTTATCAGCTTTATACTCAAATTGTAGGAAAATCATATTTTATATGGAAACATAAATACCTTTCAAATACATTTGCCTATCGGCCATCAAAATAATATATACATATAATAGCATCTCGTGAGACCATCTAACCCACGCTGCGCATCTACGAGCCTCTACTGGAGTACTAAACAAAAGAATCGTCATAAGCACCTCCGAACAAAGGAGTGCTTTCAATCGGCTGACAGCTACTGCTGGTCTGGGTCGAGCTCTCCTCCTTGTCTACCTGTGGGCATGAACACAGTGTCCAAGGAAAACGGACGTCAGTACGAACATTGTACTGAGTATGAGAGGCATAAAAAAATAAATAGAACAACGACATAAAGGAAATACCAATATGCAACATCTATATCTAACTGTCATGTATGAAAGGATTAAGTCATGCTGTCTTACTCATACTCGTCATCATATCATGTATGCATAAAGTATAAGCTTCCCGCTCATATAGGTGCGGTGTAGTAATGTATAAGCTGTCCGTCCATATCGGATCAGTGTGATAATCATAACATTAGCCTGCGTCCAGGCCTCCCGCGTCCGGGGTATCATCTCATGCCGCCCACTAGTGGTGTCTGCCCATGCCCTTTGGCCATGGTGTATCGTATAGCTTCCCGCTTTAGCGGTGCCTGCCCGGCCAACTAGACGCGGTGTTATATAATCATCATACATGCTCATCATAATATTCTTATTGTAATATACTTATCATAATACATGCATAAGGCTTATGAACAACTTTACTTTATCGGGGTGACGTAAGGTCGTGATCCCCCGATTTCATTATGGAGGAATTATCGACATCCTTCCTCACCTTGAAGGAACTAACATATAAGGTGAGTGTTAGCAATAAATAACATCATGCCATTTTAGGGTCATCATATCATATCTCTTATCTTATATTACCGTTCATAGAGGCAGGCTTTTAGCTTTCCGGAATATAGGAACTCGTGAAGAGGAGGAAAATTATGCTATGAGATTCATGCCATTAGAAAGAAGGGACAAGCCTCACATACCTTTGACGTTTAACTATGCTATCGCTTGCTTGTTCTCCTTTGATATCACGTTTCTACCTTCAAAAGAGAATTCACATTCGCGTTAGTTAATCGACTATAAGAACGCGCTACAATTCCTAGGGAAAGTTGGGCGGCACTTCCTTGGTTTATACTACTTTTTCCCATAGGCTATATCAACTCCCACACACTCACAACAACATTCACAATATTACAATCAACAATCATCATTTATATACATTGACCACAATCCACCATTTCTCTTCAATTTCTCCGCATTTATGGTTATAGCTTACTATCGCGTTTCCTCATATCTAGTACTTATTTCATGGCCTAAATGTCATTTATAACATATTCATACTCGCAACACCCCAACATTTATGATTCAATCCAACTACCTTTGAAGGGACCTCATTGGACTACACTTGGGTATGAAGTCATGACTTGTACTCTTGGTCTTGATGACAAGCATGGGGTGGTTGAAGCTCTTGAAACCATCCCCGATGACGAAAAGTTCTTCTTGAGGGTTTGTGACCAACTTGATAGACCAACATCAAATTTGGAAAAGGCTCCCAAAAGTGATGAGTGCTCTTTAAAGAAGGGGATAAATTTGAAAGGAAAAGAGCACACTTCTTGGAAGGACTATGCTAGATCTTCTAACCTAAGGGGTGAGGAGATGCCACTCTTGGCTTTGCATAGGTTGAATGAGCATAATGGTAAAACTCTCTCTCTTGATGAACTTGATTATTTGACTAACTTGCTGATGAAGTTTTGTCAAAAGAGGAGTTTTGAAGATGAAGACCATTTGAAGGGACCTCATTGGACTACACTTGGGTATGAAGTCACAACTTGTACATCCTTCAAGGACGGTATGTATTCTTGGCTCGTGCTTATTCTTGGGCATTTTAAAGCTATGAAGGTAACTTCTTGGTGTGTTGACTGTAGTAGTAACACTTCTTTAAGTTTATGTAATCATTTGCTAGTGTTATTACTTGATTTCATGTTGGGCTTACACGGGAAATGTGGGCAAATTAGTGTGGGTGATACCTTTGTATTTTACCCAGTGATGACTTAGGAGTAATTCCTTACTTTAGGTGGGCTACTGTGATGATTCGACCCTTGACTTGGGTTGGGCTTATTGGTGATATTATACTTAGTCCAGAGGGATTTCACTTGTTTCTTGACTTAAGGGGAGATTTATGCTTCTTAATTTCTAGGACCAATGTAGACTTGCATGTTGGGATTTCTATTTGCATTGGGTTATTTGATTTACCCTTTTGTCAAAATGACTTGAATAGCCAAGTGTCTTTGGCGTTATTTGGATACATGTTCTTTCTAGATCCATTTGATGCTTGGTTATATCATAAAAGTGAGCCATTTAGTATGTTGGTTGCATGCTTTGCTTACTTTAGGTATTATCATTGGCTTTATGTTGACTACCTTACTTGTTTTGTGAAAGGGTTTGTACTTATTCTCTTCAATATTTTGCAAGGTACGGATTCAAGGACGAATCCTTTTGAAGAAAGGGAGGATGATATGATCCTAAATGGCACAAATGACTCAATTACTCAAACTTCTCCAAGGATCTGTGTTGGAAACGGAATCATGGAGGATGAGCTTTAGGAGCATTTAAATGGAGTCAATGGAAGGTCTTCAAGCTATGGGAGATAGCATGGGAGAAGAAGTCAAGAGTCCAAGGCCCAAGGCTTGCCTCTTAAAGTGGCTACAATTGCAAGCTTGGGAGATTCAAGGCCGGAAGATGGCTATTTGCGCAAAAGGCTATTTGTGCAAATGACTACTTTGCACAAGGAGGGTTATGATTGCAAGAAGGCCATGCATGCAAGGTTGATTAGAGAGCCTTCTATGCAAAGAGGGGCGTGTTTGGCCATTGAAGGCCAATTCTTTAATTGAAGACTACACTAAGAAGACTAGTCAAACAAGGCCCTTACTTCATTAAGGGTAGCACTGCAATTGCCTATTAGTCTTCTTTGATTAGCTTGTATATATAGCTTGCCTTTCATTTTATTACTTAGATTATGTTGAATTGAGATGGATACTCTTTGAGTGATAGGTTGTTTAGCTAGGGTTCGCTTAATTTTAGTGTTAGAATGATGGTGGATTCCATTGTTGGTTGTAGAATCTTTTATTTCCAATGAATTCATGAAGATTGTTCATTTGTGGATTTCAAGTGAACTTCTTGCCTTGATTCATATTTCTTTGGCTCTTTTGGGTTTTTGAATTCAAATTAGAAGGGTTTAGGTTTAATATAACTAGATTTGTCTATAGGATTCTCCCATTCGGGTCAAGTATCTATCCCTCTATTTCTCATCCCCTTTCTTCAATTCTCATCCCCTAATTTCTTATTATTTTAGTTTTTTCCCGTTTTTGTTGTTGAATCCGTGTCTTCCACAAGCCGGATCGTATCACTTCTTGACATTAGCAAACAAATTTTTAATCAACAAGACATCAAACACTTGCCTCAAGTGGCTCGCATGTTCTTCCATAGGTTTGCTATACACCAGAATGTCATCAAAGTAGACAACAACAAATTTATTGATATAGGGTTTTAAAACATGGTTCATTAAGCGCATGAATGTGGTAGGTGCATTTGATACAATCCGAGTGGCATCAAGGCCTTTTACAAGGAGCCAAGCGAGGAAACTTCAAGCTATGCAAGCATTGTTCATGAGGAGGGACGTACTTGAATACATTCTAGAACCTTCCTGGGGATTTCAAGTGTTCATGAAAGCATGGGAGGATGGTTTGGAGAAGAGGGTTTAAGATGGTCATGCTTGCAATGTGGCTATTACTTGAAGATTTGCAAATTCAAGTCCTTTTCCCAAAAGAAGACACCCGAACAAGGCCCTTACTTCATTAAGGGTAAAAGTGTAATAATATAGTTGTCTTTTTTTGAGCTTTAGTATAAATAGTAGTTTCTTTCATTTGGAAGACTTAGACTATTTTGAATATTGATATTTGCTATTGGCAAACACGTGAGAGTTCAGAGCTTGTGAAACCTTTGATTGAGTAATTGTTGAGAGGATTGGTTATTAGGGAATTCCAATTCTTCTTGGTCATCCTAGGAATTTGGTGTTTCTTTTGTTCTTAATTTAGAGGTCTTAGTTTTCTATAACTTTGGTTTCTAAATTAGATTTTAAGTTGTGTCAAATTATCTATCTCTTTTATTTCTTGCATTTTAATATTGTTTTCGTTTCCGTTCTTGCATCAATTGGTATCAGAGTCTAAATCAGGTTTGTTTCAAGAAATCTAGCTTGGGATTTGATTTAATAAAAAAAAATTCGAAATTAAAAAAAACATTCTCGAATTTTCTTGTTGGTTTTGTTGAATCTAGTGTTAGATTAGAGTTACTTAGTGTTTCTAGAATCCAAATCTTCCATTTCGAGCTATTTGGAGTTGGGGTTTGTGTTCCACCATTGTTGAGATTCAAAGCTTCAAGAACAAGGTTGGTGGGTTTGAAGAAGGTGAAGAATTGAAGGTTGAAGTTTATTGGGGTTTGCTTTCTAGTTGATAAGGACTCTAAATCCAAAATATGGAGGTATTTGACCAAGAATTTAAGGATCTACCATTTTTGTTATTTGAAGTTTTGCAGAACTCAAGAACTTGAAAAGTGGGTCTTGTGATTTGTTTGAAATTGAAGGCTAATTTCTAGTGGGCTTTGTTCTCCATATCAAAGAGAGCCTACATCCGAAATTTGAGCGAATTTGGAGTTGAATTGAAGGTAGATAACATTTTGAATTGTTCTTGTGTTCTTGAGGTTGTTCATATCTTCAAAGGAAGAAGATGACCTAAGAAGGGGGTTTGATCTTAAAATTTTTATTTAAAGGGTCAAAAAGTGTTTGTGGGCCCAAGTAAGTATTCAAAAGAAAAAAGAAAAAAAAAGAAAAAATACTTAAGTCTTATTTTCTATTTTTTGCAAAAAAATAATAAATAAATAAAATAAAATAAAATCGCTGCACGTGCGAAGCACGGCCATCGCACGAGCCCAAATTTTTTTTTGAAAATTTCGATTCTCTGCAGAATATGTGTTGCACAGATTAAGAGATGGCTAATTTGTGTGATCCTTATGCGACGCATGGCCATCACACGACTCTGAAAACTCCAAAAATTTTCTAAGTGTCAGATTCAGAGAAGAGTGATTTGTGCGACGGGTGTGCGACGCATAGCTAAAGCACAACCTTCAGAAAGTTCTTCTAAGTTCTCGAAAATTGTTTGATTCCTTCTTAACTCCCCTTCTTTGATTCTTACAGCTATTTAACAACTAGTAATCATTCTTATTAGTTGCTAATTAGTTCTTGAGTCCCATTTCAATCGTGCTAATTCTTTTCATTCTTTTCTCTTTTCACAACTTTGTCGTTAATTCTTGATTCAAGTCCGCTTGATTTAATTTAGTCGTCCTTTCTTTGTTCTAGTCAATAAGAATCCAATCTTGACCTCGAGTAGTGAACGGGACCTTGTGACCCAACTGGATTGACAAGCATACAACCATTAGCCGAAGCAATTTGTGAGGCATTCAAAAGGTGCACATACTTAAGCGTTTTGTGAGTTATTTTTAACTAACGTAACATGTTTTCTTGCTTTGTTGAGTTTCTTAAATAGGTACTAATGGCTAATCAAGGCGGAGAAACGCAAGTTCCCACCGGGGAACCTACACTTGTTAATTTGATGAGGTTGTTGCATGATGTGAACAACAAGGTACGGAGATTGAATAGTCAAATGGATCACCTAGAGAGTAGTATAGAAATCGCGAAATGTAAGGAGAAATGACGAATAGAGCTTGACTGGTTCAAAACTCATGGACTTACCTATGAAAAAGAGGGGCGCAAGTATGTAGTGGACAAATGCGGGAGTCTTCTCTTTACACAACCTCTTCCACAAGAGACAATGTATGCAAGGTTGAAAAAATGTCCTCCCATGGACACCTTGTCAACTAAAGAAGATTCTTAGTGTGAACGTCAAGGTACGATAGCTAAACTCAACACTTCCAACTCTTTGAATGCACAAGTTCGTGATGTGAGTGTGAGTAGTAGCTTGTCGTTGTGTGATTTTAATGATTCTTTACCATGTGATGATAATGTCATTGTTGAAAGTGTCCCTACACTAGTTGATCCTTTAGATGACCAAATTTATTCTTCTTACAAGATTGATTTGTGTCCACCTAGTGCTGACACTTGTGCTTTGAATGAAAATACATTATCATGTGATCAACTTGAGTGTAATGTTAGTCCACTAGTCGAAGAATTTTGTGATGTGATTAATGAACCTCCGATTAGTTATGATGTGGTTCTAGTTGATCATTTGAATGAGTGTGACACCCCACCCTTGTTTGATGAATGTGGAAATGAGTCTCTTGGCTTTATCTTTGTGTCGAGTGATGAGACTCCCGTTTGTGATGGTCATGTGTGTCATGTGGATAGTAATGTAAATGAAGGTATTTTGAAAAATGACATTTGTCTTTTTGAGAATGAAATTACATGCTTCAGCTTACCATTGTTCATTGATTATTCTCTCTTTAAAGATAATGTCTTATTTGATGATAACATGACTAATGAGAGTGAAGTGCCTAGTGGAATGTATTGTAATGTTGAAAATGTAGCCACTTTTGGGGAATACATGGTATTTGGAAATCCACTATGGAATGATGATGCTCTTCCCTATGATAGAAAACTCCCCTTCGAAAATGATAATACATTTGTGGGGAAGGAATGTTTTGAAAAGAGAGGTGATACTTGCTTGCAAATTGTTAACTCTTCCTTGTGTGTTCCGAGTCTTAGTAGTATGCTTGATCATGTACTTGAATTCAATAGTGAAGCTACATGTGAGGACACCATAGATAAAGTTGTTTTGTGTAAAACCTTTCTTTACTATCTATTTGCATATGATGATATTCATGCCTGTATTGGGCGTGCATCTTATGTTGGGAGGGGATCTAATGGGGTAGATAGTCATTCTCTTGGCCACTATGTGTGGATATTCGTCCCTTTTGACCTCGGTGATGTTTTAAATTGGTGTGACTTGGTCATAGTGTTACCTTTGGGGTGGTATCACTTTGAAGTTGAGGATCATTTGTGTGTCATGTCTATTAGAATCAATGTGGTATTGCTTTTTCGGTATTTTGAAACCATTGGTTCATCTATGATATCTTCATTTCATGTTCTTTGCGATAACCAAGTTCTTAGTGCTCTATATGAGAGCTTGTTCTTCTTAATAATGGTTGATACACTGTTACATCACAAGTGTGTGCATACTTGGCATGTTAGTAGAGTAGGCTACTCTAACACTAACCCTCATCCTTTGAGAACCTTATTGTTGCTTGTCTTCCCTATGGTTTTTCAAGGTTTAGATTCGAGGACAAATCCTTTTCAACAAGGGGAGAATGATACAAGCCGAGCTTCATCAAGAATATCCACATCAAGCCGAGCTAGGGATCACGTCTTTGGAGACTTACTAGGTGCTTAGATTGAAGGCATGAAGCTCAAGAATATGCTAAAATGGAAGTATAGGCCTCATTTGGATGAAGTAGGGAGAAGAAGGCCTTTTCTCATCTTTTGAGAAGACTACCAACCAAACAAGGCCCTTACTTCATTAAGGGTATTATTGTAATAATGTAGCTATCTTCCTTTTCTATCTAGTATAAATACTACCTTAGTTTATTTCATTAGGTAGACTTTTATGATATGAAATATTGAAATTGTGAGACTCCATTGGGAGCATGAGAGATGAGAGCTTTGTTGAAGCTTTTGGTTGAATTCTTTGTTGAGAAAGTTGGTTGCTTGGGGACTTTATTTCCTTGAGGTCACCTTAAGAAGTTTGGTGCTTGTGATTACTCAATTGGAGGTCTTGGTTATATAGAACCTTGGTTGCCAATTGATATTTCTCTTTGTGTCAACTTATTTATCCTTTAATTTCCTTGTCCCTTTTGAATTCCTAGTTAGTTTCTTTGTTTCTTTATCCGTTCTTGTATCAGCATTGGTTAGGCCGAATAGTACAACAAGCCACCCATAGAGGCCAAACTTGGTCTTGAAGGCCGTTTTCCATTCATCACCCGGATTCATAAAAATTTGGTGATAGCCACTCCTAAGCTCAATTTTAGAAAACACACTTGAGCCACAAAGCTCATCCAGCTTGTCATCAAGTCTAGGGATAGGATGTCAATACTTAATTGTGATTTTGTTGACAGCTCTACAATTAATGCACATCCCCCAAGTGCCATGTTTCTTTGGGACAAGAATCACTGGTACGACACATGGACTAAGGCTCTTCTTGACTAGACCCTTCTTGAGTAGCTCCTCAACTTACCTTTGCAATTCCTTTGTTTCCTCTAGATTGCTTATATATGCTGGTTTGTTCGGGATTTAAGAACCCGGTACAAAATCAATTTGGTGCTCAATACCTCTCAAGGGAGGTAAGCCATCAGGCATTTCTTCCAGGAACTATGCTTCATATTCCTGGAAAAGAGAAGATATACTTCTAGCTTGGTTAGCATTTAGGAGAAGGTGTTTGTTGACAAGACACACCAAGAAGTGTATCTCATCAACCCCTTTTAAGCAATTTCTTGGCTTGGCCAATAAACATTTCTTGGAACCATCTTGAGACGTCCCCTCTCCACCTATTACCAACAAGGTCTCCCTTTCACCCTTCTCCTTTTTTTCTTTTTGATACTTCCCCCGAAGCTCCCTCATCACTCTATATAGTCCTCGGTCACTTGGTAAGGGGTTAGTGGATTAAGAATGTATTTCTTCCCCTTGACCTCAAATGAGTATGTGTTAGTTCTCCCACTATGTTGGGCATCGACATCAAATTGCCAAGGCCTTCCAAGCAATAGATGGCAAGCTTGCATTGGCACTACATCACACAAAATCTCATCTTGGTACTTGCCAATGCTAAATTTGATAATGGCTTGCTTGTTGACCCTTATCTCTCCACATTCATTGAACTATTTGAGTTTTTAGGGTAGGTGTGCTTGCGGGTGGGGAACTTCATACTTTCAACAAAAAATTGGCTAACGGTATTCGTACAACTTCCACCATCAATATGAACACACCTTATCCACAATTTTACACCTTGCATGAAATAAGTTCTCCCTTGGTCACTCTCTTCCCTAGCTAGAGATCCCATGGCTCTCCTAACAATAATAGCATGATTCAAGGCCTCCTCATACCTAATCTCAACTTCTCTCTCGGAATCACCCTCACACTCACTACTTTCTCCTTCCTCATCATGACCAACGCCGCCCTCATTTTCATCATCGGTTCGATACCCATCTCTCACTATAGTTGTAGTCCCCTGGTTGGGACACTCACTCGCAATATGCCCTCTTCCTTGACACTTAAAGCATTGGATGGTAGAAGGTCGATTATAGTTGGTGTTTGAATTTTCACGTCCTTTAGCCTTGTCGTCACCTTTAGCTTTGTAATCGAATTTGGATTGAGGTGTTTGAGTGTTGTTCTTGGGCTTATCCCAAGTGGAAGTCTTCCAGTTTTCCTTGCCTTTGTTCCTAGTTGAAGATGATTTGCTTTTGTCCTTGTTAGACCTCTCTTCTTTTAGATCCGCTTCAACCTTGGATGTGTCATGGAATGCCTCTTTAAGACTATTATAAGTCTTGACCCTCATCGGTTTAGAAATGTCCTGATTCAAGTTGGCTACAAACCTTATAATAGTGAGTATGTGCTCTTCTATCTTGGACTTCATCCGCAAATCCTCAAACTCATCAAAGTATGCTTCCACTCTTTTCAATCCATGCATCAACATGTACAACTTTTTGAGTGCATCGTGGTGGTATGTGGATAGAAGCCACCTTATCTCCATGAGCTCAATCAAGTCATTCCAAGTTGAAAGATCATAGATGCGTTGTTGAGCTCTTTGTAACATCATGGATTCCCACCAAGTAGAAGCGTATCCCTCAAATTGAGTGAGGGCATACTTTATCTTTAAGTCCTCGGACACATTGTTTGTGAGGAATATGCGCTCACTTTACAATTTCCATTCAAGGAACTCTTTCGGATTGCTACCTCCTTGGAAAGTAGGAAGGTTCACCTTGATGGTGTTCAAATTCCGCTCATTATCTTTCAATCTTCCCCGGTATTCATAACATTAGGCCCTTCCTAAGTCTACATAACCTTGGAATCTAGGTTCATGGCCCGAAAATCTCTCAAAGCCTCCTCTTCCTCCCCTTTCCCGGTAATTCACCCCTCCACGCCTTCCTCTTTGTCGATCATCCCACTACCTATCTTGTTAATAATCATCATACTCCTTTTAATTCATGGGGTATTGATATTGGCGTTGGTATTGGTTTTGGTTAAGAAAGGGATCTTGTATTTGGGCTTGGGGTGCTTGTTGCAAGATTACTTGAGGGATTGCCTCAGTCGGGTTGTTTTGGTAAACTTGGGGATAGGTTTGTCGATTGGTGTTTTGGAATGTGGAGATTTGGGGTGGAAGGTTGGATGTTTGGGGTGGTGGAGCTCTTTGGGTAGAGGTGGTTGTGGTGTTGGGATTGCACAAGGTAGGTGCTAGTCCCGGGGTAATGGTTGGTGTCGTACCTTGGGTTTTATCCCTATTACCTTCATTCCTAGAATGGGAGTGCCCATTCTACTCGAACCATCCGCTTCAGTCTTCTCAATTCCCACTATCCGCGCATCCGTACGACTCAACTTTCCATCCTCGATGTCAAGCCCGATATTTGACTCATTATCATAGACAATGAACTTGCGATGGATGACATATCTCCTACCTCTTGCGTTCTATATCCTTGGTTAGACGTAATGACCTGCAAAACTAGCAAACAATATTAGTAATAAAAGCTTCACGTCACTCGTAATGAACTCTCAACCTATTCAATTGTGTCAATCTATTCTATTCTTAGTTTCTTGTTTATTCCTTGTCTTCTTTTTAATTATTATATCAATTGATATCAGAGCCTAGATTAGGTTTGTTTCAACAAATCTAGCTTCGGATTAGATTCAACAAAAAAAAAATCTCAAAATTTTCTTGTTGATTTTTGTAAAATCTAGTGTTAGGTTAGAGTTTCTTAGTGTTTCTAGAGTCCAAATCTTCCATTTCAAGCTAATTGGAGTTAGGGTTTTGAAATCACCATTGTTGAGCTTTGAAGCTTTGAAAAATTCAAAAGTGGGTTTGGTGATTGAGTTGAAATTGGAGATTGAAAGTTATTGGGCTTTGTTCTTCTAGTGAAGGAGGGTGGGAATCCGAAATTTAGAGGTATTTGGAAAAGGATTGAAGGGTCTACCATTTTTGAATTTTGGAGCTTGAAAAACTCGAAGAACAAGTTGATGGGTCTTGTTGATTAGGTGAAAATTGAAGGTTAAGGGTTATTGGGTTTTGTTCTCCACATCAAAGAGAACTTAAAACCAAAATTTGAGCTAATTCGGAGTTGATTTGGGTATAGTTGGATTTTTGAAATTTGTGGGTGTTCTTGAAGATATTCATACCTTCAGAGGAAGAAGATGACCAAAAATCTTGTTTAATTCTAAAATTTTTAGGTCAAGTGTAGAAAGGTGTTTGTTCGGCCAAAAAAGGAAAATACTAGGTTTTTGTTGGCCCAAGCCACCTCACCAACTCTGAAAATCCAACCAAAAAAAATTAAAATAAAAATTTCGCTGCACGTGCGACGCACGGGTCAATAAAATTTCCGAAATTTTCGATTCTCTACAGAACGTGTGTTGCACAGATTCAGAGAGGGGTATTTTGTGCGATGCTTGTGCAACGCATGGCTATCACACGACTCTGAAAACTCTGAAATTTTTTGTAAGTGTCAGATTCAGAGAGGGGTGTTTTGTGTGACGGGTGTGCGACGCATAGCCAACGCACGACCTTCAGGAAGTTGTTCCAAGTGCTCGAAAACAGTTTGATTCCTTCTTAACTTCCCTTTTTTGATTCTTACAACGAGTTAACAACTAGTAATCGATCTTATTAGTTGCTAACTAGTTCTTGAGTCCGGATTCTTTCGTGCCAATTCTTTCAAGTTTTTCTCGTTTAAGTATCATTGAATCTTTTTTGATTCAAGTGCGTTTGCTTTTAATTGAGTCATCCGTTCTTCTTGAGTCTACAAGAATCTATTCCAACCAAAAGTAGCATTCGAATCCTTTGAGACTAACCGACTTGACAAGCTTACAACCTTGAGCCGAAGTAATTTGTGAGGCAATCCATGAGGTACACTTGAGTGATTGTGAGTTGTTTTATACTAACCTAATGCGTTTGCTTGTTTTGATTGAGTGTCATTCATAGGTACTAGGTCGTCGGAGGATGGAACACTAGTTCCCACCGGGGAGCTAACTCTCATGTATCTCATGAGAGAGTTACAAAGTATAAAAGGCACAACGGGAAATTTGGGTGGTCAAATGGCAAACCTGGGAAGTCGGGTAGAGACTTTGGAAAGTGGTAGTCGAGAGGTGTCCCATTCACCTCGGGTGCTATACCAAGGAGGTTCGAGTAGGATTAATCAAAGTCCTTCACATACGATCACACCAGGAACCTTTCAGCAAATGTACAATTCCACTCCCCAAACCACACCTCAAAATGTCCCCTTCCACAATCCCATTGTTACTGTTATATCCTGTATTTTCGAACGTCGGATTATTTGTAAGTAAAGGTGGGGCCCACACTTCAAGATTTTTTTTGGGACATGTGACAAGTTATATGAATCGCATATGTAAAGTTAAACACAACTCGTGAAGGGCCCTGGGGCCAAATCAAAGTGGAAGCCCTCCAAACGGATATTTTTAAGAAAACGTTTTCGGATGACCTGACTTGGAGGGGCCAAATCGGCATTATAAGTTTGGAATTTTGGAAGACGCCCAGAAATAAAAGTTGTAGATAATTGAAATAGCTTTCCAACGGTAGGTCGTGGGCCTATAGGTGACATCGGTACAAGGAGATATGCACGTTTTACGGTTGAAAGGTCAGTGGGCTAGGCCCAACTCGTGACCAACCGAGTTGGCCCAAAAAAAATGAAAAAAAAAAATATTAGGCCCAATGTTTAAGGGGTGGCCGGCCAAGTGAGGCCCAACCCATAGTTTAATAAAATTTCCATGTGCTAATTAATATAAGAGCCTTGGATGAGTCATAAAGCATAGAAGTTTCAAGAAAACTTGAGAGAAAGAAAAGAAAGAACAAGGAGAAAACTCCATGGCCATTTCGGCCAAGATGGGGGAATTTTCCCCCCATGAAATATTGTTCTAAAAATTATTTTCTTGTTGTATACCCACTAATTCAAGGGTCCTCTACAACTTGGTGTAATTATTTTGGAAGATAGAACCCTTGGTTCATCAAATGCACACCTTGGTCAAGTGAAGAAGTAAGGAGGAAAAGGTAAGAATTAATCCCTTTTTATGTGGTATGAAGGGTTTATTTATGTTGTAGTATGTAGAAATGGTTAGAATTCATGAAAGTATGGAAGTTTGTATGGTGTTTATATGTGTGTAAGTAGTCGTGTGCATGTGAATATTGTATAGCCAAAATGAGTTAATTTTATGTTGTATTTTAGTTGTGGTTATGGTGAAAATTATATTGGGAATGAAAGTTGAATGAATTTTGGTTGAAGTTGGAATGTAGAAGATTATGTCACTTTAGAATGATTTTGTGATATTATGGAAATGAAGTTGTTAAGATGTGAATTATGATTATGGTTGATGAAATTGGAAGATGGAAATATGTTATGGATAGGTAGGTTGAATATTAGAAGTTTTGGATGAATTATGACTTTGGTGGAAAGTTTGTATATTTTGTATACCTTGTGAATATTTTGTGGAAATGATATGAAATATTTCCAAATTGTATTAAATGATCTTGATTAGTAAATGAATATGAGAAGGTTGATATTGACTTGAAAGTGTAAAGTTGGTTTGGAAGTTGTTGCATTATTTGAAAAAGAAGACAATTTATGTTAGAATGCATTTCTAATGGATTGTTGATATTGTCGGCATTGTTGATTGGGTTGGTTGTTGCTATTTGAGCCGAGTTGAATCTCGGGGATGTTGTATGTATAGGGGAGATGCTGCCCAAATTTCCGTAGACAAGTATTGGCAAAAATTGAACCTTTAGGCCCTATGATTAATATTTGGTAAACATGACCAAATGCAGATTTCGGACGAAACGGGATTTGAATTTGGAAAGGCGTAAGCAGCGAATAAGGTATGTAAAGCCTACCCCTTCATTCTCAGGCATGTTCTAGACGTAATAGGCTCCGCTGCGAGCCTTAGATACGACTCTGTTCTTCGGAATTCGAGATTGAAATCCGCTCCATTTCCTTCAGTAAGATTGAATCAGTTTTCTTATAACTTGCCCTTAAAGTAAACTTTATGTATGAAACTTTCCTAAACGGAGTCGGTATGCTTCTAAATGATTATGGACGACCTCATAAGGTCTATTATCTGTAATTTACGTACGCCACCTCGAGTTGGTCCGAGGTGGGCCCACAAAGCCCGATACTTTCTGTATAACTTTAACTACCTTGTTTCTGTCCGATTTTCTTAGACAACATCTGGACTAATATTCTATCCGTTATATGGCAAGCGTTATGACTATTTTCATAAATCTGACAAAATATTTTTGACATCTGGAAATCTGATCCTGGTAATAATCTGTCGTGCCATCCCAAGTGATATATAGGCGCATATTTTGAATACTGTCCGAATACTTTGATTTGACCTGCCGTTTGGCCTATTTTGGTTCCATTGAGTCTGTATGATGATCTGTATGTATGTGGTTTCTCATTAATCTGTTCGTGGATGCCTCAACGCTTCCTTCACTGCGCCCAGGCCAGGTTCTGTTATCGTGCATATTCCACTGCATTGTTCACCGCGTCCCTCGGTGTACGGGCAGGGATCTGTTTACATCTGTATATGATATTATGATGTGTGTATGGGGTTGGCGGCCAGGATGGCATATGATCTGATCTGTCTGTCCATCGCGTCCCGTACTAAGAGGGCCGGGTTCTGTTACCGCGTCCCTCATAAGAGGGCCGGGATCTGTATGTATGTATGTATATGCTATCTGCATCTGTATAAGCATATGACTCTGTATGACTCTGCATGCATGATTCTGTCTGTCCGTGTGGATTATGATTCCGTCCGTCCGTCTGGATTATGGTTCCGTCCGTCTAGATTATGGTTCCGTCCGTCCGTCTGGATTATGATTCTGTCTGTCCGTCTGAATTATGATTCCATCCATCCGTATGGATTATGATTCCATCCGTCTGTTTGGATTATGATTCCGTCCGTCCGTCTGGATTATGATTCTGTCTGTCCGGCTGGATTATGATTCTGTCCGGTACATTTCTGCCCGTCCGTTTGGATTATGATTCTGTCCGCTATATTTCTGTGTTTCTGGTTCAGACTATGATTATATTTGTTATATTTTCGCTTTACATACTCGGTACATTTTTCGTACTGACCCCCGGTTCTTCGGGGGCTGCGTTACATGCCCGCAGGTACAGACGCACCCGGTGATATGCCGCCAGTCTAGGACACTGATTCTGCTGTTTTGGGAGAGCTCCTTTGATCCGGAGCGTGTACTTTTGGTATATATCTTCTGACATCTATATATTTTGTATGTATGGTAACTTGGGGTACGGCGGGGCCCTGTCCCGTCATCTGATTCTGTATGTCCGATTAGAGGCCTGTAGATATGTATGTGGGTTATGGGTTGTCATTGTTCAGGTAGGTATGTACGAGTTTGCTATTTTGTCTGCTATGATAGCCTTAACGGCTTAAGTGTAAGTCTAAGTATGCAAATGTATGTATATGTTCTCGTGCGCTGTATTTTATTTTATTATGGATCCGTGTACAGCTAATGTGAATTATTTTTTTTGGGCACGCCAACTCTGGGAGGTAATTACGTACGGGTATCCAGTTAGGATACCAGTCACGGCCCACGGGGTTGGGTCGTGACAGTTACCCACCCAAATAACATTCCGATAGGTCCACGAAGTGACCTATTACCACAAGAACCAGCCCTAAATGAACCACACCACCAAACCAAATTATCCATATCCAAATGACCCTATACCTCCACTTAACCAACAATACAACCGGGATGATCGTTCAAATCATGAGGATGAGATAGAAGAGGCGATGCATGAAAGGTATGGGACCCAAGGGATGGGCCAACGGGGCCAAGCACAAGTGGAACCGGGGTAGAGATGGAAGACATGGCCATCAACCTCACATGGGTAGGGATGGGCCAACGGGGCCAAGCTCAAGTGGATCCGAAGCGATTTGATTGCATTTGCATAAGTTTCGGACATTTAATTACTTTTCAAGCAAAAGGAGAATTTTTAAGGTTGAATTCAATTGAATGAATAGTGCTCGATTTCCAATTCGGATTTCCAGGAACAGAATTGCCCCCGGGCTCCGATATCAACCTAAGATACTTAAGACATGCCAAAAGAAGGAATAGGGTAGCCTTACATACCTTATATACGTCTTACGCTCATCCAAAACTCAAATCCCGTTTCGCTCAGAATCTACAAATGGTCAAAGTTACCAATTAGGAATTGCGAGATTTTAAGAATTCATCTAACCTTATATTTGTCTACCGAAATTTCGGCAGCACTTCCCCTATACATATGACATCCCCGAGGCTTAGCTCGGCTCAATATATCAACAACAACAACCCACAATACCAAAGACATCATAATTCACAACGAGATAATCTATTGCCAACATTCTTCCTTTCTACATCAAGCGACAACTTCCATTCAAACTCCACAATATCAAACTAATATCGACATTATCATATTCGTTTACTCATTAAAGGTTATTCAACCGTATTTCAATAATATTCCATGCAATATACATGAATTCAAGTAATCCGCCACTTTCCATATTCTATCCGAAACGTCAACAACTACGACGAACCTACTAACTCGCATTGTTTCCTCCCAAATCTTTTAACAACAACCATAATCCACATTTAAAGTCTTACTTTCACAATTATATAAGAATATACAAAAATCATATAATCTCCCATAACAACCCGCAACCATTTTCAATGCCAATTCAACACGTTAAACATTCATTTACGTCATAAATGCCACAACGACGCAACTAACAAACTAAACAAAATCAAATTCACCTCCCCTTCCACACCAACATGGCTCACGGCCAAACACACCCTTCACACACACACACGCCATGCACATACACACCACACTCCCATAATCTTCAGGCAACCCTAATCACTATAACATATGTATCCATTCCATAACATAAAAACATAGAAATCTTACCTTTTTCTTAAAATTCCGATGTGCCGCAAACGCCGCTCTTTCGCCAAGCTAATAGTATCACGTCGGAGAGCGTCTTGAACTTGCTACAATACAAGAAGAACAAGATTTTTGGATTAAGATTGGAGGCTAGAAATTTTTTTTCCTCTTTTCTTTTGCTATAGCCGAAACCCTCTCTTGAGGTGTTCTTCAATTTTTGCTTGATTTTCTTGAACTTTCCAATGGATATGTATGAATATATCTTAATGATTAAGTGATCACATGAAACTCACATGACCATTAAATGGGGCTTGGGCCAAGGCCTCTTGGCCGGCCACCCCTTGGTCTTGGGCCCAAATTTTTCTAATTTTTTTTTGAGCCCAATTCGTTAAAATCTCGTTTCGCAATTCCCGAAACTAATTTCCGAAACTCCAACTCTCACCCTCGGCCTTCCCCGATGTCTTTGCACCAATACTTTCATAAACAACATAGTCATATTAACTAAAATCAAAATATTACCTTATAACCTACAAGTCTTAATTATTTTCACGATTTCCAATTATGCGAAAACACGGGACATAACATTCTCCCCCCCTTTAGAACATTCGTCCCCGAATGTTAAATTAGTCTTATAAGCATAGCGGGGAAGTCCCTCTTATAGATAGCATAAATAATTCATCTGTCAAACAACACAACAACTGAAAAGTTTAGATTACCTGTGGGCGTGGGAAACAAGTAGGGATACTTCTTCTTTATCTCATCTTCCGCCTCCCAGGTCATCTCTTCCCGGTTGTTGTTGCGCCACAGGACTTTAACGGAAGGCACTTCTTTAGTGAGTAGTCTCCTTACTTGTCGATCCAGAATAGTTATAGGCTGCTCTTCATAAGATAGATCTTCCGTTACCTGAATATCGTCCACTGGGAATATTCTGGAAGGATCACCAATACATTTTCGCAGCATAGACACATGAAATACTGGGTGTACGTCCTCCAAATCAGATGGTAAGTCTAGCTCATAGGCGACCTCGCCTATCTTCCGAATGATCTGATATGGCCCAATATATCGCGAACTCAGCTTACCCTTTTTACCGAATCTCATAACACCCTTCATAGGCGACACCTTCAAAAATACCCAATCGCCAATCTGGAACTCTAATGGTCGACGCCGTCTGTCGGCATATGCCTTCTGTCGACTCTGTGCAGCCAATAATCGCTCCCGAATAAGTTTCACTTTAAATACTTCTTCCTGGATCACATCTGGCCCAATTAATTTAGTTTCGCCCACATCGAACCAACCAATAGGAGATCTGCATTTTCTGCCATAAAGAGCTTCGTACGGTGCCATCTGAATGCTGGAGTGATAACTATTATTATAAGCAAATTCAATAAGCGGCAAATGATCATCCCAGCTGCCTCTGAAATCAATAACGCAGGCCCGCAACATATCTTCCAGCGTCTGAATAGTGCGCTCGGCCTGCCCGTCGGACTGAGGATGAAATGTTGTACTAAGGCTCACCTGAGTCCCTAATCCCTCCTGGAATGACCTCCAGCAATTTGCCGTAAACTGGGCACCTCGGGCGGTAATAATAGATACAGGGACTCCGTGAAGTCTGACTATCTCTCTGATGTACAATCTAGCATAGTCCTCAGCCGAATAAGTAGTCCGGACTGGAAGAAAATGGGCTGATTTCGTCAATCTGTCAACAATAACCCAAATAGAATCATACCTGCGTGGAGTGCGCGGTAACCCAACAACGAAATCCATATTAATCATCTCCCATTTCCAGGCTGGAATTTCTATCTCCTGTAATAATCCACCGGGCTTCTGATGTTCAATTTTAACTTGTTGACAATTTGGGTACTGACCAACAAACTCGGCAATATCTTTCTTCATACCGTCCCACCAATACAAACACCTGAGATCATGATATATTTTAGTGGAACCAGGATGAACAGAATACCGTGCATTATGCGCCTCGCCCATGATTTGTCGCCGCAGGCCTGCAACATTCGGTACATAGAATATGCCTTCATATAATAATACCCCTTCAGGCGAAATTTCAAACAGAGTCTTTTCTTTATTAAGGGCCACATTTCTGTACTGAGCCAGAATAGGATCTTCGAACTGACGCTGCCTTACCTCTTCTATAATTGATGATTCAGCAACTGCCCGAACAGAAATCGCAGTATCTCCATAATCTGCCAAACGAACTCCAAGGCTGGCTAACTGATGAATTTCACGAACCAAGTCCTTCTTACCAGATTGTACATCAGCCAAACTGCCCATGGACTTGCGACTAAGTGCATCCGCTACCACATTGGCTTTCCCAGGATGGTACAGAATATCAACGCCATAATCTTTCAATAATTCAAGCCATCTTCTCTGCCGCAAATTTAGTTCTTTCTGTTTAAAAATATACTGGAGACTCTTATGGTCCGTATAAATATCAACGTGGACCCCATATAAGTAATGCCACCAAATCTTCAAAGCATGAATCACCGCGGCTAACTCAAGATCATGAGTGGGATAATTCTTCTCGTGCGGTCTGAGCTGCCAGGAAGCATAGGCTATAACTCGACCGTGTTGCATCAGCACGCAACCTATCCCAATACCAGAGGCGTCACAATAGACCACATACTCGTCTGACCCTTCTAGAAGAGCTAAAACTGGAGCTGTAATTAATTTTTCTTTCAACGTCTGAAAGCTGCGCTCACAGGCATCAGTCCACTGAAAGTTTGCTGCTTTCTGAGTAAGCTTCGTTAGTGGTGCCGTAATTGAAGAAAATTTCTCCACGAACCGTCGGTAATACCCGGCTAACCCCAGAAAACTGCGTACCTCTGTCGGTGTAGTAGGCCTGGGCCAATTCTGTACAGCTTCAATCTTCTGCGTATCGACCCGAATACCATCTGCTCCAACAATATGCCCCAAGAATGCCACAGAAGTTAATCAGAATTCACATTTGGAAAATTTAGCATTTAATTTTTGCTGCCGAAGAATGCCAAGTACTGTCCTCAGATGATCCGAATGCTCCTCTGCTGATCGTGAATAAATCAGAATATCATCCATAAACATAATCACGAACATATCCAGGAAAGGCCGAAATACCCGATTCATCAGATCCATGAATACCGCTGGAGCATTAGTCAGCCCGAAAGACATCACTCTGAATTCATAATGCCCGTACCGGGTCCTGAAAGCAGTCTTCGGAATATCTGTTTCTCGCACTCGCACCTGATGATAACTCGAGTGTAAATCTATCTTTGAAAAATATTTGGAACCCTGCAACTGATCAAACAAATCATCAATCCGGGGGAGGGGATATTTATTCTTTATAGTCACCTTATTTAATTGCCGATAATCAATACACATTCGCAGTGACCCATCTTTCTTTCTTACAAATAATACCGGCGCTCCCCAGGGTGATGTGCTGGGTCTGATAAAGCCTTTATCCAACAGATCTTTCAGCTGCTCTTTCAATTCCTTCAATTCAGCCGGTGCCATTCTGTACGGAGGAATAGATATAGGCTGCGTATCCGGCAACAACTCTAAAGTGAAATCTATCTCCCGTTCAGGCGGAAGACCCGGAAGCTCATCTGGAAACACATCTAAGAATTCATTAACAACCGGAACATACTGAAGAGTAGGTGTCTTGGCTGTAGTATCGTGGACACGGACCAAATGATAGATATAACCTTTCTGAATCATCTTCTTAGCCTTGAGGTACGAAATAAACTTACCCCTCGGCGATGCTGTAGACCCGAACCACTCTATAACTGGTTCACCTGAAACTGAAAATGGACTACCTTTTTCTGGCAGTCAACATTATCATAACAGGAAGCTAACCAGTCCATGCCCATAATGACATCGAATTCCAGCATATCTAACTCTACCAAGTCAGCTTTAGTGCAGCGATCATATATAGTCACAGAACAATCCCTATATACCTGCCTCGCTATAATACAGTCTCCAACCGGGGTAGCCACTTCAAATGCCTCTATAGGCTCAGACACTATCCCAATTTTACTAGCAACGAGCGGGGAAATATATGATAAAGTAGAACTAGGATCAATCAGTGCATATACAGATCTGGAGAAAACCAGTAATGTACCTGTGACGACATTCGGTGAAGCCTCCTGATCCTGGCGGCTGGCCAATGCGTATATGCGGTTCAAGGGACCGCTAGAACCCGAAGCACTGCCACGGCCTCGACCGCGTCCCACCGGTGCCGGCATACCTCGCCCCGCAGGGCGTACAACTGATGGAGCATATGATGAACCAACGGCTGATCCCGTCGGCTGAGCTACACTACCCGAACCGCTTGCCAACGGACAATCTCGCATAATATAGCCCTGACCACCGCATGAAAAACAGGCTCCAGTAACTCGATAACACTCCCCCGGGTGCGATTTCCTGCAATGAGAACAACAGGGTCTGGGTGATCTGGGCTGACTGGGACCTCTGGATATCTGTGACCCTGACGCTCTGGAGCTCTGACCGGCCCCAGATTGTCCTGCACTGTCAAATCTCCTGCCGGCTGACTGTGTACCCCAGCCTGTCGGAGGAAGATGTCTGCCTGACTGCTGCTGCTGAGGCTGTCCGCCTTGAGAATCTCCAGAATATCCTGCAGATCTGGCCCTCTTGGGCGGCCTCCTGTCCCGATCTCTGCTGGAATAATTGGCCCTGTGCCGGTCCTCCATACCCAGGGCATAAGCCTGTAGTCGGGCGATATCCATGTCTGTCTGCAATGCCACCGCCATGCAGCCATCAATCAAGTAGCGGTCTAACCCCATCACATATCTGTGCATCCGATCGGCCATATCTGCTACTATGGCAGGTGCGTACCGGGCCAAAGAATCAAACTCCATATTATACTCACGAACGCTCCGACCTCTCTGCTGCAGATGCAAAAATCGATCAACCCGCGCCTGCCGTAACTCTGGGGGCAAAACGTGGCGAGTGAAAGCAGTCACGAACTCGTCCCAAGTAGCTGGGGGAGCACCCTCACCCCTGGATAGCTCCCAGGACTCATACCAGTGGGCAGCAACATCCCGTAGCCTATGCGAAGCCAACTCAACAGACTCAGTCTCTTAAGCCCTGACCAAATCTAGTGAGCGCCGCATCCCCCGAATAAAGTCATGGGGGTCCTCGTCGGGCTTAGACCCGAAAAACTCTGGAGGGCCACATAATAGAAACTCTCGAACCCTCAGGCTGTCCCGCCTGTCATCATCATCATCATCTCTCCGCCCGCGTCTGCGAGCCTGTCCCGCTACCAGAGTGGTCAATAACTGCACAGCCTCTCTCAGGGTCCTGTTCTCCGCCCCTGGCTGAGGAGCTGGAGTCTCGGGTACGGGTACTCGGGCCCCTGGAGCTACTGATGGACCTGCTCCAGGCTCCGCCGGTGGTGGTGTAGCGGATCCCTCTGAATGGGGCACAACCTCGGGCAAATCATAAACACGAGCCCGGGTAACTCGTTGTGCCCGATTGGTCTCTCCTATCCCTGCCTTGCCCTTCTGGGCAGCCGTTGCCTTCTTCGGAGGCATCACTGCAAACACAATAACCAATCAGATCAGAATCATCCTAACAGCACAACTCTATCGCACGATCTAAGATTTCAAAGAGAGGTAACACCCTAAATGCCCTGTAGCCTCCTGTTTATAGATGTGGTGCACAACACACCGATAAACAAGACTCTACGAGACACGGCCTGTAGACATTCCGTGGACAAACAGCTCTGATACCACTTTTGTCACGACCCAGCCCCGTGGGCCGTGACTGGCACCCTACTTGGGCACCCAGACCGATTCACATATCCCGTTGTCAAACCCATACTTAGCTCAAATTTCATAATAGCCATTTTAAACATAGTTTAAATCAAAACTCGTCTTAAGCGGTCACGCGCACCCAAAATACCATATCCGAACAGAAGGGAGCGGCGGAATGCACATCGCCGGTCATATGTACAAATATAAATATAAGGGCCGTTTTGGCAGCCATAACAGACGGACCGCATTAAAACACAAATCGGAAACAAACAGACACATATAGGACCCTCGACCCACATATATGACTATAGGCCTCTACAAATCCAAAATGAAGACGTATGACGGGACAGGGCCCCGCCGTACCCAAATAGTCAGATATACGGAAATATATACATAGCAAAAGATATATGTACCAAAAGTGGACTCTGAATCAAAAGGGAGCACTCCGAAATAGCAGAAAGTGGAGCCTACCGTGGTGGATCACCGGTGTCTGTACCTGCGGGCATGAAACGCAGCCGCTGAAGAAAGGGGGTCAGTACGAAAGATGTACTGAGTATGTAAAGCATAGAGTACAGAAATATAAGCCACAACTGAAAACAAACAGGATACAAAAGGGGGAATACTGAACAGTATATCAGAATCTGTACTGAAAACATATATACATAATGCAGGTAAAAGCATGCAAAAGCTCAGGAACGTGGTCACCACTCCGACGCTGGTGCCACACACAGCATAACACCAGAAGGTTCAAATCTCCGTACAACCCCGAACATACATATCATCATAGCACATCACCAGCCAGATCACAGCATAACACCAAACGAAACCCGGCCCTATGGCGAAGTCTCGAGAACCGTAACACAGCATACGGCCGAATTTATCATAACGCGCATGAACCATAACCGGCCCGGGAACCGGTGAACGAAGTCATAGTAAGGGCACGAGCGGAGTCGTGAGCAAACAATGCAATTTATAAGTCAAAACACCTTTTGAAACTTGATAATATCATATGCTAACTCATTAGTCAAATAGTTCGAATAATTAGTCAATACGGGTTTCGTTTCACAAAAGTATTTCCAACATAGTATCTATGGTTCAAACTATAATTTAGAATATCGTGGCAGTCAAAACATTATTTTATGATAGCCAAATTCATAAACAAAAGTGTTTTGCCGACATTATACAAAAATGAGAATAATAGAACAAACAAGGGAATGTCGATGCTAGCGGGCCCACCTCGGATCAAGTCGAGGTGGCAGACATAAATCGCGAACATTTGGAGTCTATGGGATCATACATGGAGGATCCGAAGCTATTTGATTACATTTGCATGAGTTTCGGACATTTAATTACTTTTCAAGCAAAAGGAGAATTTTTAAGGTTCAATTCAATTGAATGAATAGTGCTCGATTTCCAATTCGGATTTCCAGGAACAGAATTGCCCCCGGGCTCCGATATCAACCTAAGATACTTAAGACATTCCAAAAGAAGGAATAGGGTAGCCTTACATACCTTATATACGTCTTACGCTCGTCCAAAACACAAATCCCGTTTCGCTCAGAATCTACAAATGGTCAAAGTTACCAATTAGGAATTGCGAGATCTTAAGAATTCATCTAACCTTATATTTGTCTACCGAAATTTCGGCAGCACTTCCCCTATACATATGACATCCCCGAGGCTTAGCTCGGCTCAATATATCAACAACAACAACCCACAATACCAAAGACATCATAATTCACAACGAGATAATCTAATGCCAACATTCTTCCTTTCTACATCAAGCGACAACTTCCATTCAAACTCCACAATATCAAACTAATATCGCCATTATCATATTCATTTACTCATTCAAGGTTATTGAACCGTATTTCAATAATATTCCATGCAATATACATGAATTCAAGTAATCCGCCACTTTCCATATTCTATCCGAAACGTCAACAACTACGACAAACCTACTAACTCGCATTGTTTCCTCCCAAATTTATTAACAACAACCATAATCCACATTTAAAGTCTTACTTTCACAATTATATAAGAATATACAAAAATCATATAATCTCCCATAACAACCCGCAACCATTTTCAATGCCAATTCAACTAGTTAAACTTTCATTTACGTCATAAATGCCACAACGACGCAACTAACAAACTAAACAAAATCAAATTCACCTCCCCTTCCACACCAACATGGCTCACGGCCAAACACACCCTTCACACACACACACGCCATGCACATACACACCACACTCCCATAATCTTCTGGCAACCCTAATCACTATAACATATGTATCCATTCCATAACATAAAAACATAGAAATCTTACCTTTTTCTTAAAATTCCGATGTGCCGCAAACGCCGCTCTTTCGCCAAGCTAATTGTATCACGTCGGAGAGCGTCTTGAACATGCTACAATACAAGAAGAACAATATTTTTGGATTAAGATTGGAGGCTAGAAATGTTTTTTCCTCTTTTCTTTTGCTATAGCCGAAACCCTCTCTTGAGGTGTTCTTCAATTTTTACTTGATTTTCTTGAACTTTCCAATGGATATGTATGAATATATTTTAATGATTAAGTGATCACATGAAACTCACATGACCATTAAATGGGGCTTGGGCCAAGGCCTCTTGGCCGGCCACCCCTTGGCCTTGGGCCCAAATTTTTCTAATTTTTTTTTAGCCCAATTCGTTAAAATCTCGTTTCGCAATTCCCGAAACTAATTTCCGAAACTCCAACTCTCACCCTCGGCCTTCCCCGATGTCTTTGCACCAATACTTTCATAAACAACATAGTCATATTAACTAAAATCAAAATATTACCTTATAACCTACAAGGCTTAATTATTTTCACGATTTCCAATTATGCGAAAACAAGGGACATAACATGTCTGATGTTTCACTAAGTCGGGAATGGCTAATTATGCATTTTTGGAAATAAAGAAGTTGCGGAAAAAATTTCAGCCCAGTGGTCGTAAATGGCACTATACGGCCCGTAAAGTGATTTACGGACCTTATAGTGCAATCGTATTCCATCGTTCCAAAAGAATCAACTTTCTGTCCAGTGTTAATATGGTTAAATACGAACCAGAATACGGCCCGTAAACTGGTTTACGGACCGTAAACCAGGTCGTAAACTACCACGTTCTTCAGCCAAAACTTTCTGTTTTTCATAAGCTTAAAAACGACCACAGTGGACGGACCGTAAATCAAAATACGGTCCGTAAATGGTGGTTTACGACCATTGTTCATCCCGACAAGAATTCATTGAAGATCAGATTTCGTGATTTTTAAAAGGGACTTAAGCTCATTTCATTTCATTTTTCATCAAGGCAACTCAAGAGACTTCTAGAACTCTCCAAATATTTCCTCCACAAGAGTTCAAGAGAATCAAGGGAAGACTAAGACCAACAACACTAAATTCATGAAAGCAAGTGTAAGAACACATCAAAGGATTATCTAAGTCAAGAAATTCCAAAGAAGGTGGAACTAGGGTTTTGTCTAAGTGAATCATTTCAACTCAAGATTGTTCAACCATCATTCAAGGTAAGTTCCACGACAAATTCATGTTGTTTGAGTTATTGAAAGGTTCACATACTTGAAATATAGAAATGGGTCATTATTGAGTAAATAGTGACATAAGTGTGTGATAGTGGAATTGAATCATGAAAGTTGAAGAGTTGTCATTACGAATACGTTATGAATGATGTTTATATCATGAAACAAGTGTTAAATACGTGGAAACACAAAGATGAGCTAGAAGAAGAAATATACGAAAATTGAAGGAAAATGGTGGATTTTACTAA